>NC_069130.1:14613385-14828385 GCF_026914265.1 Mya arenaria | reverse complement strand
ACTGTATCTGACTTATACGACGATAAGTGTATTGCATATTTAAGTGAGCAAATAAATGCATTTATAAATAAATAAATACAGATTTATAAATATATAAATAGAAATATGTGTTCGGAAGATGAACATACGATTATTATCATGGCCTTTCTTAATGCAATGTATCGGCTAGTGGGATTACATGAAATTATCGTCCACGGTCTTCTTACAACAATAAGAAGACACTTGTTCAATAGCTCTGCTTATTATAAATCTTTATTTCCACGAAGGCTTTAGCAATCTCTCTCGTATGTGTGGATTTGTATGGGCAAAAAGTTGTTTCGTTGCAAGTTTTTTTTTATTTGCTAAATTTGGTGCACAAATCATTTTTGTGACGCGTTGGAGCAAATGTTTTCGCTCAAACGATTCCTACGGCATGAAAACAACAAGGGGAAAAGAACCTGAGTTATAAAACACAGTCCTCTTTAATGATTTTCTTTTGGAATATTGACCAAATCCTATGACCAACTTAATCCATAAGAAAGTGCTCTGAACATCAGTATTTCTTTTCACTAATGTTAAGCGCACTTTCTTATAGATTAAGTTTGTAACAAAATTTGGTCAATATATATATGTACTCTGTATATACTATCTATTTACTGATTTACAGGTTGCAGTGTCTATTAGTTTAGTTAACTATTTCCATTTTTCGCTTGTGAAGCCTGTTTTAGCTTAAGCCCGTTTCGTGCTAGAAACGAGTACTTGTGTCCTTTCTAGAGACATAAAACACATAACACCTGGTAAGCTCGAAACCAAAACCTTCTCCATATTACCTTAGCCACAGATCACTTCCGCCCTAGTTCTTAAGGAATAGCTGATGTTCTGCCTCCTTAGAAACTTTGAATTCCGTTTATGTGAATTAAATACTAGTAGTATATATTACTACATACATTAGTGTCCCTAAAATGCTTCTGTCTACGACTCAAAAAACCGATTCGATTTAATTACATTTTTATTCTTTAATTTTGGCAAAAATGTATAGATAGTTGTTTATCAACGTCTTATAAATTAACTAGTGAAACTAAAAACAAGAGTTGTATGACCAACATATCGAAATTTAGATCATGACTATTTGTTGAATATTTGATCAACAAGTAAGTAATTTAGTTTTTTTTTATTATTTAAAGTCTAATTTATTTCTGAAGTACATGTCAATTAAATATTGTATGATCGGTCACAATAACCGACACAGTTGAACAGTTTTACCTAAAATGTGAATGTATGAATGATGTAATGTTTGTTTGTATATTCCCTTGCCTTAAATGTTTCACTTACAGCAATGGATAAATATAGCATCAACATCTGAATGGCGCACCCTGAGAAAAATACAAGGATCGTTTTTAGCTCGACTATTCGAAGAATAAGGAGAGCTATACTACTCACCCAATCGTCGGCGTCACACGTTGGTTAAGGTTTTGCATGTTTAAAAGCACCTTTAGGTAATTATTTCAGCAAATTTATCATGTATTGCATTGAAATTTTATATATGCATTCCCAACTATCAAACCTACTTAATGAATTAAGTTAGATAACACCAATTCGACAATAATGCAAATTATGGGTCTTTATTATTTGAGTTAGAAATTCTGGTTAAGGTTTTGCATGTAAGCACACATAGGTTCATATCTCAATAACGACTTGATGTATTGCATTTAGACTTTATACAATGGTACTCAACCATCCACCCTACTAAAATCATTAATTAAGATAACTCTATTTTGCATATAATGCAAATCTTGACCTTTTATTGTTTGACTTTAAAATTCTGGTTAAGGTTTTGCATGTTACCACATTTAGGTCAGTATCTTAGTTAATACATCATGTGCTGCATTGAAACTTTCGACAAGTGTTCCCAACTATTTATCTTACTGAATTAATCAAGTTAGATAACTCTATCTTGAATATAATGCAAACTATTGCCCTTTATTATTCAACATAGAAATTCTGGTTAAAATTTTGCATGTAAGCACACATAGGTTAATATCTCAGCAACTACTTTTATAGCGGTATTCAACCATCCAATCTACTTGAAAACCCAAGTTAAATTGCTTTGTTTTGCAAATGATGGCCCTTAAATATTCGACTTAGAAATTCTTTTTAAGGTTTTACATGTAACCACACTAAAATCAATATCTCAGCAAATACATCATGTATTGCATCGAAACTTTATACATGTGCTCCCAACCATCCAACCTTCTAAACTAATTAATTCATTCATTCCTTAAGCTAACTCTGTCTTGCATATGACATAAATTTTGCCCCTTTATTATTCAACTTAGCAATTATGGTTAAGGTATTGCATGTACGCGCATGAAAGTTAATAACTCAGCAACAACTTTATGTATTGCATTTAAACAATCAAGTATGATAACTATATCTTGCATATTATACAAATTAGAAATTCTGGATAAGGTTTTGCATTTAATCTTATTTTACAGTGATCCATGCATGTTTCACTAAAACTTGCAATTTTTATATTTAAAGCGATGGAATAGTCGAGCGCGCTGTGACAGCCCTTGTTGAAATAATTCGCCTATATCTATAATAAATATTCGATTTTTTTAAACATTTTAACGCCTTTATTCACTCTTACAAATATTTCCTTTCTCGCAGGCATACACATACACAGGCAATGAATCATTTTCTGATAAGTCAGATCTGTACGTCGGGTATACGAAGTAACTGACCGCACCAATTGTATTTAACTAAATAATCAATTACTAGAACATGTACGTTTAGTAGAATTGACCGCTACATGAAATGAGCGCTCATTAAATAATACATCCTAACCCTCAATGGGATTTTGGCATCAAAATTAATTTACATTTTTTCTTATATAAAACAAACAATTCCTAGGTCTATTGGAAAACATGGTTACAAGTAAATCAAACCATAGTTCCATAGTTCAATTAAATTCATAAGAAGTGAAAACAGTTAATTTGAAATGATAATCGTTTTGAAGTTTTCAAATTATTTTTTCAAGTGCAAAGAGTTTCAGTGTCTAAAGAACAAAAGTATTTAAGTCATATCGTTAAAACAGCTTTATGCTGATATTAATAAGAGTCCACTCCCCCGGGTGAATATAGAGTTTTAAGAAGCTTTGAGAACGTGCCACTAGTGTAGCTCAAACCCACAAACCCATGGTTGGGAAGCAGAAACTACAAAATCACTCTCAACCTTACATGTCTGTCTTATTTTCGAGCAGCGTGTTGTTTTATCAACCATGGCAAGCAATGCTCAAAGCCAGACACTGTTGGTTGCGGCTTTCGACTTCGGAACCACATACAGCGGCTATGCGTTCTCATTCCGAGACGACCCCAACAAGATTCAGACAAACCAGAACTGGTACGCCGGGGGCGGGGCCTCAAGATTGGTGTCACTGAAAACACCTACATCTGTCCTTCTGAATCCAAAGGGAAAGTTTGACAAGTTTGGTTTCGAGGCTGAAGACAAATACGCAACCCTAGCTGAAGATGATGAGCACCACGCTGGAGGCTTTTTCGGAGGTTTAAGATGGTTCTGCATAATAATGAGGTAAGTCATTAATAAAAGATATTCAACTTGATGAAAGTATTTAGAGTAACCAAACACAAAAAAACAGCGAAGAAAACAAGTAGTCATGTAGCCATAAAAAATATCCGAGTAGCCAAGTAGGCAAACACAAATAAGCCGGATAGCCAAGTAGCCAAACACAAATTAGCCAGGTCGCCAAACACAAATTAGCCAAGTCGCCAAACACAAATTAGCCAAGTCGCCAAACACAAATTAGCCAAATTAACCAAGCAACCAAACTAAATAAAAAACGATGCTTTTGTTCAGAGGAACAAGGTTCAAAGTCTTACATATGCATTAAACGAGAAATACACTCATAAGATCTTGCAGCAGCAAACACAGATTACTTTGAATAAAAAATATCTATATCAATACATGTATCTGGGTTACGGCCTTGCATTGGGGTGGAATAAAACCATATAATCAATACTAAACGTCCCATATATCCCGATATTTATCAATAAGAGCAAATTTGAAACGGGAGCGTAACTAAAACCACCACCAACTTAAAAGCAATAACACCCATACAACTTAACTTCAGCACTTGACGAAAGACGTTACGGTAGAGGACTTTAGTGGAAAACAGATGGCGGCTTTCCCGCTGTTTGTCATGTCGATCAAATACCTGAGAGAACATCTACTAAAGGCGGTTACTACGCAAAAGATAGGACTCGAGGAGACTGACATATTGTACGTGCTGACCGTTCCGGCTATCTGGGATGACAATGCCAAGAGATTCATGAGGGACGCGGCTATAGAAGTAAGACGTTTTTGTTGCATTGTTTACAGCATTGAGAGTTAATTGTCATTGGAATGATATTTCCGACGATGTATATCATTGACTGAGGTCCATTTACTCCCATGAGCTTACTTAAATGTCGTTATAGTTACATATGGCCCAATGTAGTAATTGATATATTTTTCAAATTTAACCGAACACCCCTATGTGATAATTGATATTTCTCATATCATACCAAACGCATTCTTAAAATAACATTTTTCATAAAGGCTATATTAGTACAGACCTGTTTGATAGTATTTAAGTTAAAACGTTCATGTCACTAGGAAATAATATGTTCATGAGGAGGGCTTCCATCCATGTAATATAAATATAAAGACATTATCTAAATATAGAACGTCAAAGCAATGAACTAAAATAGACTACCTAAAATAGCTCTGCCGAAAGAAAATTCGTAGTGTTTTATAATATATATTCCTTATGTATTCCTAACATTAAACCTGGATAAGTTCATAAGCTCTTTAAGTATAAACGTTCTTTATTTAAAACTGAAACATGAACACGTATCTGTGAATAGTTTGTGTAACGAAGTATTTACATTGAATTTGAATTCAATTTAGATCACCTTAGCCGTAGGCTGAGGATGACCTATTAGGATCGATGGTTGTCCGTCGTCTGTCGTCTATCGTCCGTCCACACTTAATTTGTTAACACTCTACTTGTCACATTTTTGTCACGAAACTTGGTCGGGATATTTGTCCCAGTTATTACTCGGACGAGTTCGAATATTGGTCATCTGGGGTCAAAAACAAGGTCACAGAGCCCAAATATGGAAACACCTTGTTAACACTCTAGAGGTAACATTTTCAGCCCAAATATTATGGAAATTTGTAGGAAAAATTGTTTCGATGATTTCTAGCTCAAGTTTGAATATGGCTCATCTGGGGTCGAAAATTAGGTCACAGAGCCCAAACATAGAAAAACCTTGCTAGAGGTAGTATTTACAGCCCAAATATCTTGGAAATTTGTCAGAAAGGTTGTTTCGATGATTTCTAGCTCAAGTTCGAATATGGGTCATCTGGGGTCAAATTCTAGGTCACAGAGCTCACATTTAGAAAAACCTTGTTAGCACTCTAGAGGTAATATTTTCAGCCCAAATATCCTGGAAATTTGTCAAAGTTGTTTTAAAATTTTTAAGTCAAGTTCGAATATGGGTCATCTTTTTTTTTATTGCTATTTTATTGTTTTAAAATCAGTGAAGGTACCAACTTCAAACTTCATGAATTTACTCACAGTAAATTGTGATTTTTTGTGACTATGTGTCATATAAATCCAACCTAAATATTGTAAGAGTTATTGCCCTTTGTATCTTTTTAAACAAATACATATTTGTCATGTGTTTAAAAAACTTGAAATATAATAGTTCCACCTAGGGTGTATGGAAGGGTAGACAGGCACCATCCAGTATGTAGTCCGATCAATTACTTTTGAACCCTTTGTCCAATCATGGCCAAATTTGGTCAGAATGTGTATGAACGTGTTTGATAATAAGCAAAATTGCTGTAGTTACCCTAGAGTTATTGCGCTTTAATCATAGAAATAACCTAAAATTGCTCTTGTCCTATCAATCACTTTTAATTATTAACAAGTCTATAGCACAAAGTTTTACTCAAGCGAGCGATATAGGGCCATCTTGGCCCTCTTAAAGGGGATTGTCACATACTATTGAATACGTAAAAAGTATGATTATATTTACATATGCTGATGTGAAACCTTGTTGTTAAGGCTGGAGTAGAGCCAAACCGCCTTAAGCTGGCCTTGGAGCCGGAATGTGCCTCGATCTGGTGTGAAACATTGGGTACAGACGTGAAGGGCGCTGTAGCGTTTCAAGGATCACAGTACATGGTGGTCGATCTTGGAGGTATGGGATCATAAACTTTCACTTGTTCTGGGTTATTGCTTCAATTTATGGACGACAAGCTAGTTCCTTATTCCTTATTCCTTTTTCGAATAAGGAATAGATAACTAGTTCCTTATTCCTTATTCAAAATGAGTTATTGTAGACATGCATAAAATCACTTCGTTGTAATGTGTTTCGTATTTTCATAACAACTGAACGACTTTGTAAATAAAATAATGCACGAAAATAGAAAAAAATCGAATAAGGAATAAGGAAGTAGTTCTCTATTCCATATTCAAACTCGAATAAGGAATAGAAACTTTTTAGGTTATACATTTCTTTTCAAATAACTATGAAGAAGTGTTCTCCTCAAAAAGTTTTCAGAAATGCATTGTCTATTCAAGAGAGTTTTAGTACTTAAAGTGCTTCAAAAAAGCTCTAAATCCGAATAAGGAACAGAATTTTCGAAAAATACTCAATTTCAAAGAGCTTAGTTTACTCATTCTTTGACGAAATATCAACTTAACATTGATTTTATGAAATAATTTGAATAAATGCGTTGACTTATTCAAAGGGATGGAGCGTTTCAAGTACTTTATACGCACACAAAATCGAATAAGGAACAGAAACGGTGAATTATCAACTTTTTAAGTATGACATGTTTTGATCAAATAACTATGCAGAAGGTGTCTACATAAAAAGTTTACAGAAATGCATTGTCTATTCAAGAGAGTTTTAGTACTTAAAGTGCTTTGAAAACGTACCAAACTCCGAATAAGGCACAGAAATCTTCAAAACATCAACTATTTAATTTACTCGTTTTCGACAAAATAACTATGCAGAGGTGGTATATATAAGAAGTTTAAGGAAATGCATTGTCTATTGAAGACAGTTTTAGTGCTTAAAGTGCATTGAAAACGCTCCAAAATCCAAATAAGGAACATAATTTACGAAAAATATTTAATTTCAAAGAGCTTCACTTGCTCATTTTTTGACGAAATATCATTTGAACATTGAGCTTATCAAAGAATTTGAATAAATGCGTTGACTTATTTAAAGGGATGGAGCGTTTCAAGTTTATATAACGCCCACTTAGTCGAATGAAGGACTATTAGAACTACAAATGTAGTTCCTTATTCCTTATTCAAACTCGAATAAGGAACAGAAACGTTGACTTTTATAAGTAAGACATGTTTTGATCAAATAACTATGCAGAAGTGGTCTACATACGTCGAATATGGAATAAGGATTTAGAAATCTTGAAAAGTAAAAAAAAACAACACTTATCTGTTTATTCCTTTTCGACAAAATACCTTTGCATTCTTTTTACATAATACGCTCGATAGATTCGTCGCCAAACAGAAGGCAGACGTTGGCCGTGTTTAACTGTTTCTACAAAACAACAATTACAGAGGTCAGGGAAAACGGCACTAAACTTTAAGCAGTCATGGCTAATTTGTTGCTTCCACCGACCACCGACGTTATATATATATAAGGTTAAACTAATGTTGACCGCTGTAGAAAGATAATGATGTTGAGTTACTGATCAGAGTGATGTTTGTTCCATGCACGGATGGTTCTTGTTAAAAATAAGTTACACTTATGTATGGAACTCGTGTGAATGGTTGGGACATCGTGTTTAGGTAGAAGAGCGTCATCCGGCCATGTTCGTCGTCAGCAAGCCATGTTCGTGTTGGAGAAGATCCGAAAGATAAGAAGGGGTAAGTTGATTTTTGATTTTCAGTTTTACGGCGTTTTCGTCTACGTTCGGATAGATTGTTCCAAAGAAGTTGGCTGAGAAGCATATCAACATTGCACAGGTTGTTGAACCTGTGATGATTCTTAAGGACCATTTTTGAACTGCCTCAATGTCGTTTCTTTTAATTCTCGGTTAACAGTTCTCTCTTATAGTGTCCACATACTAGAACAGGGATCGACTCAAAGAAAAGTACATTTTCTCCAAGCTGTACCGTGATACCACAAACGTGATGTAATGTTATAAAACAATACGTTGCCAATGTCTGTTGGTAAGAGCCATTATATGAGAAGTCCGTTTATTATCGTTTGGGGTCAAATAAAGAAAAAAAGAAAAATACATGCTCTTTAAGCTTGACCGTGATACAACAAACGTAATGGAATGTTATACAATACTTTACCAAGCTCTTTCGGTCGAAGCCATTTTATAAGATCTTCGTTGAAAATCGTTAGAAAAAGTAAGACCTAGATGCTTATAGTTATTGACTTTGCTTATTTCGGCATTCTGTATGACAAGTATCGGATGTGGTAGCTTGTTGGGCTTTCGCAAAACTATCATTGATACGTTTTTGTCTGGATATAAAGAAACGAGCTACCACTTGCACCACAACAGGACACGAGAAAGATCATATTTAAGGTTTTAAGGTCAATTAAAGTTTGTTTTACTAGTTTATTGATCATTTATGGAGTGTGTTCTCATCCGTTATTCCAAAAATATGTACATTTCAAGATTTCAGAGTCTTATTACGTTTTTAAAGCACTTTAAATACTAAAACTCTCTTGAATAGACAATGCATTTCTGTAAACTTTTTATGTAGACACCTTCTGCATAGTTATTTGATCAAAACATGTCTTACTTAAAAAGTTGATAATTCACCGTTTCTGTTCCTTATTCGGGTTTGAATAAGGAATAAGGAACCTTTGAATAAGTCAACGCATTTATTCAAATTATTTCATAAAATCAATGTTCAATTGATATTTCGTCAAAAAATGAGTAAATTAAGCACTTTTAATTTGAGTATTTTTCGTAAATTCTGTTCCTTATTCGGATTTAAAGCACTTTAAGTACTAAAACTCTCTTTAATAGACAATGCATTTCTGAAAACATTTTATGTAGATCACTTCTGCATAGGTATTTGAAAATAAATGTATAACATGTACTTAAAATGTTTCTATTTCTTATTCGAGTTTGAATAAGGAATATGGAACTAGTTCCTTATTCGATTTTATGTCTATTTTCGTGCATTATTTTATTCACAAAGTTGTTGAATTGTTATGAAAATAAGAAACACATTACAAAGAAGTGAAATTATGCATATCTACAATACAGTAACTCATTTTGAATAAGGAATAAGGCACTAGTTCCCTATTCCTTATTTGAAAAAGGAATAAGGATTAAGAAACTAACTTATCGTCCATTTACAATTTATTTATTTGTTCAATTACAATTGAGTCAAGATTGCTTTTCAATTTAGTTTCGACAGGTAACGTATACCTTAAATACATGAAACAAAAACAATTTATCATTGTTTTAAAATGCAGGAGGCACCGCAGATATATCTGTCCATGAAAGAAAGCCAGATGGAACCCTGAAGGAAATCCACAAAGCCAGTGGGGGCCCGTGGGGAGGCATCTATGTGGATGAAAATTACATGAAAATGTTGAATGAACTTTTTGGGGAAAAAGCTCTCACTGACCTCCGAAAGACAGAAATGAATGATTATTTCGACGTCACTCGGGAATTTGAACATAAGAAACGGTCATTTGACACTGACAAAACAAAGCAGATAATTGTTCGTATTTCTGCCTCGCTGAGAGATCTTGCAGAAAAGTATTCTTCCGAATCTTTAGAGAAACGAATTGCGTCCTTGAAAGTGCCGGAAAATGCCATCTCCACGAGAGGCAAAGACAAGCTGAAGATTGATACAACAGTTGTCCAATCATGGTTTAAAAGACCAATCGATCTGCTGATCCAACATCTGAAGTCTCTTTTAGCTGAACCAAAGATAACAAGCGTGCGAACGGTTATTCTGGTGGGCGGTTTCGGTGAAAGTCCGTACGTTCAGGAGAGATTCAGGAATGAATTAGCCGGCGTGAGACTGATCGTTCCTGCAGACGCGGGCCTCGTCGTGTTGAAAGGTGCCGTGAGGTTTGGACATAACCCCTCCATTGTCTCCTCCAGGATCATGAAATACACGTATGGGACAGAAGTGTATGCCATTTTTGATGAAAAGAAGCACCCAGATGAGAAGAAGTTTTGGAAGAATGGAAAGTGGTGGGTGCCTAAATGGTTCAAGGTGTTCGTGCGTGTACAGAACGACACAGAAGAACCCCGAGTTCACAACAGACCCCGGATGTGAACTGCTCGGGGAAGTTGAGCTTGAAAACAGCACCGATATTCCATTTGAGCAGCAGGATATAGAGACTACTTTTATGTTCGGTGATACAGAACTTCTCGTCAAAAAGAAGAATACGACCACTGGAAGAGAAGCATACATGACCTTTGAATGCTTCAAATAAAGCGTTTTATTTATTTTCGAAATATTTTTTATTATCTTCTTGCAAACTCTCACAAAACACCGAAAACATGAACTATAACTAAATATACATGGACATGTTTGTTGATGCGTTAATTTTGAGAGGAATGGAACTTTGATTATCAATGCCTTCATCTTGAAAGGCACGGAATTCGATTACAAACGCGTTCATCTTCAGAAAAATGGAATATTCATCGTAAATGCGATCATCGTGTAAAGAAAGGAGTTTAATCTTTGATGTGTTAATCTTGAGAGGAATAAAAAATAATTTTAAATGTTTTAGTCTTGAATGTAACATAATTTTTATTATAAATATGTTTTTAACTTTCACAGAAATGGAATTTTGATAAAAAAGACATCACTTTTGAGGGAAATAGAAATTTGATTATAAATGGATTAGTCTTGCTAGGAATGGAAGTTTAATTATAAATGGCTTAGTCGTAAGAGGAATGGAGGTCTGATTATAAATGGATTAGTCTTGAATGGAATGGAGTCCTGATTATTAATGGATTAGTATTGAGAGCAATGGAGTTATGATTATTAATGGTTTAGTCTTGAGAGGAATGAATTCAAATTATAAAAGGATTAGTTTTGAGAGGAATGGAATTCAGATTTTAAATGGATTAGTCTTGAGGGGAATGGAGTTCTGATTAAAAATGGATTATTTTAAGAGGAATAGATTTCTGATTAAAAATGGATTAGTCTTGAGGGTAATGGAGTTATGGTTATAAATGGATTACTTTTGAGATGAATGGAGTTATGATTATAAATTGATTAGTCTTCAGGGGAATGCAGTTCTGATTATAAGTGGATTAGTCTTGAGAGGACTGGAGTTTTGATTATAAATGGATCAGTCTTGAGATGAATGGAAGCTTGGTTATAAATGGATTAGTCTTGAGAGCAATGGAGTTCTGATTATAAGTGGATTAGTGTTGAGGGAATGGAGTTCTGATTATAAATTGAGAAGTCTTGAGAGGAATGGAGTTCAGATTATAAATTGATTAGTCTTAATGAGAATCGTGTTCTGATTATAAATTGATTAGTCTAAATTAGAATGGAGTTCTGATTATAAATTGATTAGTCTTAATGAGAATGGTGTTCTGATTATAATTGATTAGTCTTGAAGGGAATGGAAGTCTGATTATAAATGGATTAGTCTTGTGGGGAATTGAGTTCGGATTATATATGGATTAGTCTTGAGAGCAATGGAGTTCTGATTATTAATGGATTAGTCTTGAGAGCAATGGAGTTCTGATTATAAATGGATTAGTCTTGAGAGCAATGGAGTTCTGATTATAAATGAATTAGTCTTGAGAGGAATGGAGTTCTGATTATAAATGGATTAGTCTTGAGGGGAATGGAGTTCTGATTATAAATGGATTAGTCTTGAGAGCAATGGAGTTCTGATTATAAATGGATAAGTCTTGAGGGGAATGGAGGTCTGATTATAAATGGATTAGTCTTTAGGGGAATGTATTTCTGATTATAAATGGATTAGTCTTGAGAGGAATGGAGTTCTGATTATAAATGGATTAGTCTTGAGAGGAATAGAGTTCTGACTATAAATGGATTAGTCTTGAGAGCAATGGAGTTCTGATTATAAATAGATTAGTCTTGAGAGGAATGGAAGATTGGTTATAAATGGATTAGTCTTGAGAGGAATGGAGGTCAGCTTATAAGTGGATTAGTCTTGAATGGAATGGAACATTGATTATAAGTGGATTAGTTTTGAGGGAAATGGAGTTGTGATTAGAAATGGATTAGTCTTGAGAGGAATGGAGTTCTGATTATAAGTGGATTGGTCTTGAGGGGAATGGAGGTCTGATTATAAGTGTATTAGTCTTGAGGGGAATGGAGGTCAGATTATAAATGGATTATTCTTGAGGGGAATGGAGGTCTGATTATAAATGGATTAGTCTTGAGGGGAATGGAGGTCTGATTATAAATGGATTAGTCTTGGGGTAATGGAGGTCTGATTATAAATGGATTAGTTTTGAGATGAATGGAGTTCTGATTATAAATGGATTAGTTTTGAGATGAATGGAGGTCTGATTATAAATGGATTAGTTTTGAGATGAATGGAGGTCTGATTATAAATGGATTAGTTTTGAGATGAATGGAGGTCTGATTATAAATGGATTAGTCTTGAGAGGAATGGAAGTTTGATTATAAATTGATGATTCTTGAGAGGAATGGAAGTTTGATTATAAATGGATTAGTCTTGAGAGGAATGGAGTTCTGATTATAAATGGATTAGTTTTGAGGGGAATGGATTTCTGATTATAAATGGATTAGTCTTGAGAGGAATGGAAGTTTGATTATAAATGGATAAGTCTTGAGAGGAATGGTAGTTTGATTAAAAATGGAGGTCTTGAGAGGAATGGAATTCTGATCATAAATGGATCAGTCTTGAGAGCAATGTAAGTTTGATTATAAAGGCTTTTAAACATGAGAATAAAGGAGTTTTGATTGTAAATGCGTTTTTCTTGAGAGAAATGAAATTTTGATAATTAATCTCCAGAGGAATTTAAAATGCGTATATTTTAAGAGGAAGGGAAATTCGGTTGTAAATGCATTTATCATGAGAGGAATCGAATTTTGATGATAAATGTGTTAATATTCTAAGTAAAGAAATAATTATTAAAAATGTGTTAATCATAGATGGAAGGAAATTAGACTATTAATGCGTTAAACTCGAGAGGAGCTGAATTATAATTATAAATGTGTTAACTTTAGAGGATTGCAATCTCGATTATAAATCTTTAATCGAATGGCATTTTGATAATAAATGCGTTGATCTTGAGATGCTCAGAATTTCGATTACAAATGCGTAACTCTTGAGATAAATGGATTTTGTTTACAAATGCGATAATCTTGAGGTGAATGGAATTACGATCATAAGTGTATTAATATTGAGACGCTCGGAATTTCGATTACAAATGCGTTAATCTTGAGACGAATGGAATTTTGATCATAAATGCGTTAATTTTGAGAGGAATGATTCTGTTTTATATCAATGCGTTTTTTATCAAAGGAAGGGAATTTTCATTATAGACTGGACAATCTTCAGAGGAATGCAATACGTTTGAAAATGAAAATATATTTGAGCAATGGGCAAATCCGTTTAAAGATTCATTTTATATTTTTATTATAATAATAATTATTGAAATTCTTTCTAAATCTTAACAACAAATATATGCTTTTCTTCATGCATGTCAACATTGAATACAATTAAAAACGGGAATTCTTAATTACGATTTAACATTTTGGTAAGGCGATAATTTAGAAAACAACAGTTTTAAAGTATTTTTACTTTTTTATCATATTTACATATTTCAAGGGGAAATCATTCTTACTTGTTGAGCTGATTGCGTAGCTTAAACATTTAAAAGTCGATACGGTTGTTTAAGGAAGGCTTGTAGCAAAAGGCCTTAACAGCAGCAAACGATTTTCGGATCAATCTTATTTTTACGCCTGGCAAATGGTAAGTGCACAATTAAACGTTGTTCTGCTTGGTGCTGGCAGGTTTTTCCACATTCATAAAAAGCATGGGTGGCCAAAGATTTTCAAGTATCAAAGTGACTTAAACGTTGTCTTTGCCTGCTTGATGAACTCAAAGCCCGAATGCGCGAAAAGACTATCTGCGGGCAAGTATGTGAGTGTTCGAACAATCAAAATTGGTAAAGGACACAGGAGGATAAAATCAATGTCTGAATACATTTCAAAAGGGATTTGCGTGCGGCCGAGGACTAAAAGCGCTAGGGCCAACATTGGGCGAGGAGACATATCGATTTATATTTTTTGGCGTCTGGTGTCATTTTGTATGTATTTATCCGCTTTCAATCGCTTCTAAAGTATTTTCGGTGCTTTTTGTAGATATTATACAATAAGAATGTATAATACATCATATATATCATCTCCTTCTTTGAACATACACGTTTTGTTTAAAAAAGAACAACTACACCAATAACTCATTTCAAAATGCAGAGCTTTGCTGATGGGTTACGGTAAAGACAAACATGTGGTCAGTTAATATATGTCTATTTTCAGATTTTCGGAAACCGTCTGTTATGAGAATGAGGTTTTTGATACATTGATGTTATTTATGTTATTTATGTAGTTTTCTTTGTAGAAATAGAGCAGTTGCAAATGATTTTCAGTCCTGTCATGTTTTAGAAGTATTATCCAAACTACTTTATTTGACCAAACTGATGCACAACTCACTGTTGTAGCTATCAGAGCAGGTGTGATAAAATAAATTGAAAGAAGAGTGTCAAGAACTATGCCAAGAATACACCAGCATGAAGCCTTTCTGCGAAAAAAGAAAACATCCTATTAGAAAAATATACGCATGAAATTTAAGGTAGTTCTTGTTTAAGTCATAGAATAAATAGATTAAATTATCAACGCAATAGATACAACTAGTTTGGACGGTTAGACAATATTTTTGTGTGTCGTATCTTATAAAAGTAATATAAGAGTCACACCAGGTTATGCTGTCACACCCTGCAGAGCTATAAATTAGAAGATTGGATACTGTCGGTCGAAAATCATTTCTGGAAATTCTTTAACAAAACTCTATATTGAATATCATTGTGCTACGTTTCTTCAAGAGCCTCCATTATTTTAACCCAAACTAATCTGATAAATGTAACGATCTTAAAATAATTATATTCTACTAAAAATAAACGCCGGGATATAAAAGTACAGCGCGGTAATAGCCGAACAAGTAAAAACTCATATTCAGGCCGCAATACGAACTTGTACAGAAGTAGTTATTCGGAGTGTGCGGTTTTAAGACAAATATTATAAATATGGAAGATATGTTTAGCTTGTTTAAAATTACGCGGTAGTTAATAAGTACATTTATAATGTTATCAACGTACCGGTTTCTAGGTCTATACCAAACATATTTTGTATGTTGAATGCGAATATACAAGTGCGTGTCAAAATGCTTCTGAAACATATTCACACATATGACCTGAAAGCATCGCTTATATGCATTAGCGCTTAAAACAGTTTAAATAAATGTACATGGCGCACCTCATCTAAGTGCATGCATCTGTACAAGTGAATAATAATTCTAAAGGATAAGCCTTACAACACAATAAATTACTCTCTGTAACTCTTGAACGGAAGGCATTTTCACCGGAAGGCAGGACAATGATAATATGTAACATTTGGCTATTCGATCCTCTTCTTAGTGTGTTGTGTTGTTTGTGGTCGTTTGATTTAACACGACTGTGGGTATATAGTCTAAATTTGATTACCAAATTTAGGCAGAACTGCTAGAGTGGTACTAAGGGTAAGACTCACTAAAGTATGAATGACGGAGATACATAGACTCCCCTCTGCTCATTATGTTCCCGGCGAGTAAAAGACAGTGCTGATCTTAGATATTTTAATCATTTATGCCAGCATTCCGGTAACGCGTGTGTGAATTTCGAATATAAAAGTGTTTTTTTATATATGGATTTATGTAAAAAGTTTGCAAAGAAGTTTGGAATAGCAGAAAACAGATATTTATAAGGGGCAACAGCCGGCGGGGAGAGACACATTCAGTGAAATTAGATAGAGTGCCTTGAAGAAGTATTATAAGGTTTAGTAGTATAATTAACTGTTCACAAATTAATGATACATGTGTTTCTGTGTTTAATGAACTTAAATATCATTTCTTGGAATGTTACTGGAGTTTTTACAGTGCTTCTTACCTTGTTGACACTCTTGTTTAACATAACATTGATATATTTGGAATTTCTGAACATTGACTCAGGCCACATAACATGCACCTATTTGATAATCAGACATCAGATAATTCCTACCATGTGATAATGCTTTGTACGAAATATATATCAGTTGAACAGTTGTAAAGGGTGGTGTAAGCATTTTATGGCATACAAAGTATGATGACTAAATAGTGCCTCTTAACATACGATTTCAAATATCACCTAACCAATACATGTTCTTTTTCAGGTATAGTCATCTCTTTATAATCACTCAATTTCAATGTATAGGAATCATATTGATAGGTTATATGATATATGGTATCAATACTCCAATAGTGGAGTCTGCATATATGTGAATTTAATGCCAAGTGTGTCTCGGAAAACGTAAATACACGTGATAACTTGTTAAGAATTTTTTTGAACGTTTAAATAAATGGTTTGTAAAGGCACGCCATATTCGTACGATGACAAATACCATACATTGATTGACTTTATTTGCGTACCAAGTGAGTAGTGCTATTGTGTAGGGAAATGTAACATTTTTGTTGACAGATGTTTTAATGTTTCTAGACACTTACCTGTGTTTGTAAGATTGCATGTTCCACAATTGTATTTTAAAATAGTGAATGTTCCTTGATAACCGAATTGGCAAAAAAGTGCTAGTGATAGTGCTATATCATATCTTAATTTAAACATTTTCAGTTGATTTGTCAAGAAAAAATATATCGTTGAACAAACTATTCTTAATAAGTACACAACCAGATTTACGGAAACAATTTTCTCTATATATGCCTTTAAAAGTATAACCCTCAAAAATAACTGTATCATTTATATCTAATTTTGTTTCAGCTAGACAGCAAATGTCATAATTTATTTACAAAATCAATGAAGAAAGGATCATAAACCTTTGGTATTAAGCCACATACATTGACAGAGGAAAGTTTAAAAGTACAAGAATTATGAAAGTGAACAATACACATGGTTAAAATAAGGTGCGTATTTTGACAAGGAATGTCATGACTAGAAACTGTGCCGGATTCACTGGCGTCATCAATCTCCGAGTATCCCTAGATCAGGTCCTGCAACCCAAGTTGATTAAGATCGACATCCATTCCGATTTGAAAAAGATCATCAGGGGAAGTGATAACGACATGCTTATCCTTGTATGTACAGTGAACGTTGCCATCCTTTGTGAAGACTTTTGATGTGTCCGGATTTGATTTGACCAGCTCACGCAACTTCAGTCTCAATGGTGTAAGATCATCGGTAATAAAGACATTACTAAAGCCCTCTGCATTTTTTGAGATATTTCTTTAACTTGAACACTCTCATTGTGGTAGCTCTTGAGATGAAACGGACAATGATCTGAAGTTTTTTGTTAGATGGATTTTTTTTGCTTCAGGGGGTGGCAATTACTGATATCCACCTCTTGAAAAGGGGTGAAAGACTCATCAATAACGTTCCCATTGGTCAAACTTGCTTGTTTCTCCAGACGAGCAAGGTGGTTCAACTGATCAACAACTTGAGTAGTTAGTGGTTTGTCCCTTACAGTCGACCAATTGTGAATCCTCACATTTTCTCTTTTGGTATATTTGGTAATTTATTTGGTAATTTATCATGCTCAAATCTGTTTACACGAACGTAACTTTTTACCTGTTCAACCTCAGCTTTAGTTTGCCCTATTGTTTAGCAGATCTTCTTTCAACTTTTTAAACGTGACTCATGTTCACAGTCGGTTACACTCAAGAGATTTCTTGAATAAATTCGATATTCAAGAACGTGCATGAGTTAGCTTTCCTACAGTGAAACGATAAACCGAGAGAGAAGTTACACATTTTTGGCCGCCATTTTGTTACGTCTTTGGCGGAATAAAAAAATTTAAAGGGGTGGTATGAAACCTACTGTAAATTTCATAGGGTGTATGGATTATACACGCCATGGACGTGACCGCTCTAGGTCAATCGGATAGCGTCATTCATTTAGGAGGTTAGATATCTTACCTTACCCCACTTACAACACTGAAGTGAACAATTGAGGGTCTCTTACCTTACCCCACTGAAGTGACCAATTGAGGATCTCTTACATTACCACACTGAAGTTATCAATTGAGGGTCTCTTACCTTACTCAACTTAATTGAAGAATTGAGGGTCTATCATCTTACCCTACTGAAGTGATCAATTTAGGGTATCTTACCATACACCACTGAAGTGTTTTATTGAGGATCTCTTACCTTACCCCACTAAAGTGATTATCTCAGGGTCTCTCAGCTTACCCCACTAAAGTTATTTATTGAGGGCATCTTACCTTACCCAAGTAAAGTGATCAATTGAAGGGTCTCTCCCATTTAAGTGGTCAATTGAGAGACTCTCATCCAACCACATTTAGGTGATCACTTGAGGGTCACTTACCTTAACCCACTCAAATTATCAATTGTGGGTATCTTATCCTACCCAACTAAAGTGATTACTAATCTTATCCACTCAAGTGATCACTTAACGGTGATTGTGTAAACTGACCTAAATCATAGGTACAAAATATTAACAATGTAAACATTTATCTATTATTTAGTGGTTGATGTATCATTTTTGATACTGGTTAGTGTTAGCGATATCTGAACAGATGCATACACTCAGTTTATGAAATCATAATAAAGCCAATAGCTTAACAAATTCATGTGACATTTTCACGAAACAGGAAGAAGATTACTCCTAGATGTTGAGGTAAAAGTGTACAAATCACAAAGCTTGTGGTGGAGACCTTTCGTATTAGGATATCTCAGAGGTAGGAGTGTTCACATCATAAAGCTTATTTGTGACGACAGTTCGTACTAGGATATCTTAAAGTTTAGATGTTCACATGAACAAACCTGTAGTGCAGATATTTATATAACAAAACTTGTGGTGAAGTACATTCGTATCAGGATATCTCAGAGGTAAACGTGTACATATTTAGCTTCATTCACACTTTAATAATACAAAGAAATGTCTTTATACCATTTGTTTATCAAATATAGGTTAATAATTGTACAATTTCGAATAGTAATAAAAAAATCAATTTCATTATAACTTATTCAACATAAAACCCAACTAGAAAGAAAGTGACAATGAAATGAACATTTGCGGTTTTGTCTGGTAATAGTGTTTGTAATTATGGTTTCGAGGCCCCGGTATTGAATCCACAAATCAACAAATATACAGTTTCTTTTTATTTATGTATGCTCTTTTGTTTTAGAATTATTTATATTCTTCACGTGTATGCTTGTGGATTACAGGCCAAATTGTCGATAGTTTTGAGTATTCATAGTTTCTGTAAAACCGCGGATTATGAGCCTTCAAATAATAACATATGTTTCTGCAAATGACACTACATGTAGTACCAGTCAGACAAGCAAACAAGACCTTATAAAATTTAATATTATTATTTCAGTAACACACAAAACATGTAAGTCTGTTTTAATCAAGATATTTCAGTAAGCCGACACCCGATTGTCTTAAATTAAATAGTTAACTCATGTAGATTTCTTAGTCTAGAAGATTTAAATGACA
The DNA here is from genome assembly GCF_026914265.1 of Mya arenaria. Classification (NCBI taxonomy): domain Eukaryota; kingdom Metazoa; phylum Mollusca; class Bivalvia; order Myida; family Myidae; genus Mya; species Mya arenaria. The sequence goes on along the minus strand of NC_069130.1, from coordinate 14,808,594 downwards.
ATATTCAACCAGCAAATAATGCGATGTTACATCATACACATACACTACAATATCATTTTCATATGCGAGCTTTTTAAAACTACCCAAAACACGAAACCCGCATATTGGCGGATAATTAAGACGTCGGTGACGTTATCATGAAAACAATAACTTGATGCAGCAGCCAATTACAAACTCGGATAACATTTTGCATAAGGCCATTAAACCAGTACGCATCAGAAAAACGGCCTACACATATATGCTTAAATGTAGAAAGTATTTCGAAAACATTGTCATTTCTTAACACAGTTATTTTTAATATTTTTATTTCCGATTGTTGGATTTTGAATAGATTGACCTCTCTTAAGGTAAACAAAACATTTCTTCTTGAAGACAAGTTTCGATGTTATGAAATAATTTTTATTAAACAATATTTATAACAAATAAAAATACAAAATTAAATAAAAACGTTACGCCTACAACAGGAATCGAGCCGGGCTGCTCTCGGTCTGCAGGGGAGACCGTATCCACTTCACAACGGAAATATTCTATTACATTCAAATATTTATGTTTATATTTATGTTCAGGAGGTCGCTTGGACACACTTTTGAACAAAGTTCTCATATCTGTCGACAGGTTTCGCTAAAAGTCAGAAGGTAAATGAGAAGTGTCCAATATACCTAAAGCAATCAGTAATGTCTTTTTTCGTACATGTTAACATATACACAAGTTAAAATATGGTATGCGGTATAAAGAAAATGTTTAATGACATCAAATATATTGTATATATAGGATATAAGATACACCAAAAAGAATACAACTGTGTTAATATTGTTTTAAGTCAAATATGTTACTGTGTTTATAAAACATACTTTATATGCGACCGGAGAATGAAAACCATAAATATATTGACTTATTTATATTACGATCTGATTGCTTTAGAAACATACCTACGAACAAAAAATGTCAATAACTGATTTCTGAATGACTTTATACAAAACCTTAAGTGAATTCAATAGATACTTTGAGTATATATATTTTTTAATCTGTGTCTATGTATGTCTTTATTACCTGTGACATTGTTGCTTTTATGATCGAATAAACGGACTGTTATACTTTAGCAGTTCCAAAAAGAAAAACAAATAGTATGCGCCTTTAACAGCTATGGAAATGAAAACATGTTAGTTCCCTATGCCTAAAAGATTTGTAAAATTGATTATTCCCTGTTTTGAAAAGTCTTTAAAGGCGCACATGATAGGTTGGTGCAAAAACAATTAATGCATTATTAAGTATAAATGATATGTTTTTATCTAAACAAAAACACATGAGCAGTGTACAGCTTTAAATTGGGGGGCAATATGGTCGCGAAGTTTTTATTAAAAACACATTTATAAAGGACAACATGTTATTGTTTCTTTTTATCGGTACACATATCATATGTTTATTTTTTGTTTTGTCATTAAAGTTAAATCCGTTAAACCTGAAAATGCATTTAAATTAAAAATACACCTATTTCAGAATCCGATAAAGAACTATATTTAAGAAAAGTCACAAAGCGAGACTTTGGCGAGATATATAAATTTTCTATAAATAGTTTCGTATTTTTTTGTATTGAATTGCAACAAATGATAACGAATTATTATCCCATTACACATTTGTAAAGACTGCATTTATTATGAGTTACAGATTTGGCGCTAAACTAGTATGGCAAATGACGTCAATTCGAGTTCTATTACACTAGACTAGATACAAATGAATATAAATGTGTTAACCTTTTTTCTACTGAGCTTGTTTCTGTAGTTTTTTACATAAGCATGGCTGTAAAACACTTGAAACAAGAAGAGGAACTGCAGTGATCGTTAGCTAGATGGCAGGACACGAATTAGTCCGGAAGTCCATGTGATTTTATTACAACTTTCGAAGCCATGGGGTTGTGGTACATATTCCTAATTCTTGGCATAAATGATAACACACAAGTCAGGCCGTATGTTTTGGAGATGTTGGTATACTGATAAAGATCATTTTAATTTTCCGCCCTTTTTACTTCACCACTTGCGTGCTTCCCATAACATATATAGAATTTGTTCAACAATAAAAATGTTTATTTCTTCAATTTTGCATATAGGGTCGAAATGAACAGATATTGCACTAAATATACGTAATCACGAACTTTCTGTCGGTTTTATGTCATTTACATCATCCCTTTGACCAAACTACCTATATGTTACATTAACGGGATATACGACACTCTTTCGGGAAGTCCGTGGTGCAACTCTCTGAACAAAAATCATTGTAAAACTAGCTATAAACTTCGATTCTCCGCATTTGTATTGAGCTATAAATTCCAAATTACCAATGTTATAGGACGTCTTGTGCTGAAAACAAGAAAATTAGACCTCCGAATATTAAACATGTATGCAACACATGCATGATATTAAATTACGCGCAACAATAAAGACGTCCAATACAATTAAGATAACCACTATCGGATAACACACTCATATGTATGATTAACTGTTGTGATATTCTACTCTATTTAGGTGACGCAACTGTGGTGCAGTATTAAAAAGCACCTTTTGTACTCAATTTCACTATTTATGTTGATCTTATAAAAAATATTAACAGCAATATTTTACAGATTAAGGGTCAACCTGCAGACGTTATTTTAGAACATTGCTATATAGGGTTTTAAAAATTGATGCAAAAGAGTAACTTCATCAAATATTGTAGGGGCAAAACTCTAGCATACAATGACTATGCGTTCTCCTTCTGAGACGACCAGGACACATGGCAAACTTCGGTTTGGGCTGCTCGACTATGGTGTACTAAGCGGTTCAAAAGTGTTATATTGACAACACTACGATACTTTTATTTCATTGTTTATTTTCGCAAAAATGGTATATACAGTCGCATAATTTGCCAAAAACGTACTTCCCTAAACACATTAAAGCGGCTGTCTCACATATGATAAAATAGCGAAAAAAAAAGAAGAAAATTGTCGAAAGCTGAAATAAACTTGGCATCGATGTGTACAATGCATTGAAACTTACTAACTGAAGTACCACATAGTACAATTTATTTAAGTTTAGCAGTTATTTCGTATTTTTCCATTAAAAAAGATTACTGGGTATGTCTACCAGGTAGAATTCATTCCTTATGTGTGATTGGCTAGTCGGTGTTATCACGTGATATTACCGGGGTAGGTGTATAGCTTAATTATGTCACCCTATTAGAAAAAAGCCTTTGTAGCTCAGTGAGTAAGACGCTGGACATCAATTTTGGCGACGCGGGTTCTAACCCGGTCTCCGGCACAATTTCGTTTTACATTTTGGTACTTTCTTTACAATTATGATATCAAAGCTTAACAAATTCTATTTGATAATTATCCTGAGATTCGTAACAGAAAAAAAAAATTTGGTGCCAATCTGTGACACAGTCCCTTAAATAATTTTGTCAATTTATATTTAATTGAAATACAAGATATGTTCACAGAATATAGTGTCAAATTTTGACAGATAACGGATTACAAAGACACCCAAGCAAATATTGATATTTTCTTGTCTCGAATTTTTTAAGGGTAATTCATTTACTTGCGTTTTCATTCTTAGTATTTGTTTCAAAACATGTACAAATAGTTGTTTAACAACTTTGTATAAAATAACGAGCTAACGATCAGTGTTATTTAATTAATATATCGAGATTAAGGTTACGAATCTTCGATTAATACTTACGAAACAAGGAAGTGGTTAAGTTTTTTTTAAATTCTTTAAAATCTAATTTATTCCTAAAATACACGTTAATTTACTCTTGTACAATCGGTCAACATAGCCGACACACTTGACCAATTTCACTTACAATATGAATATATAAAATTAATCACCTGCCATTTAAAAAAACATACAAAAAACGAAAAAAGGATTTAAGGAATGATTTTTTGAATTAACAATGTATTTGTATATTTGTGTTTAAATTTTTAAAGAAAAATAAGTAATCTATAAATGCAGCATCTACATGAAGACGCAACCTGAGAAAGATACTCAGAACGTTTGCGTCTCTATCTAAACATTTCCACTGTCTTCATTCAATCTTTTTAATTATTACGGAAACAATCTCGGATGTACGCCGGTTCATGAATCCTCCTTTGTTAGATATTTCTAACCGTCAATGGGAGTGTGACTTTAATCTACATTTTTTTATCTCGAATACAAACAATTCCTTAACCTTTAGAGAAGACTTTAAAAACATGGTAAAAAGTATATCAGATACAAGCCCCCTAGCAAAAAACTCACATGAAGTGAAAGCAATTAATTTGAAATAATGATCGTTTTTAAGACATCAAATTCTACGTTTTTCAAGTGCAGAGTGTTTAAGAGTCTATACAAAAGTATTTCAGATTTATCGTAAAAACACAATGTAAATCACTAACGAATCCTTTTCCAGGATAAAGTACAAATTTAAAATCCTAGAGAACGTGCAACTACCCTTTACCACAAATAGGGAGGCGGAGCCTACACAATCACTCTAACTGTCAACGTGAACTGTCTTTCCTGTTTTAGAGTAGCGTGTCCAACCATGGGAGGAAATGCTCAAAGTAAGACCATGCTGGTTGCCGCTTTTGACTTCGGAACCGCATACAGCGGTTATGCTTTCTCTTTCAAAGATGACCCTAACAATATTCAGACAAACCAGAACTGGTACGCAGGGGGTGTGGCTTCAAGGCTGGTGAAAACACCTACATCTGTCCTTCTTAACCCAAAAGGAGAGTTTGACAAGTTTGGATTCGAGGCCGAAGACACGTACGCAAACCTTGCTGAAGATGATAAGCACCACGGCTGGAGACTATTTCGGAAGTTTAAGATGGTTCTGCATAGTAATGAGGTAAGTAACTAATAAAATGTATCCTATATATAATATATATCTAGTAACCAAATATAAACAAGTAGCCAAACACAGGGTAGCCAAGTGGCCAAACACAAATTACCCAAGTAATCAAACACATTAACCAAGTAGCAAAAATTAGCCAAATTAGCCAAGAAAACAAACACAAATAGAACGATGCTTTTATTTTGAGGAACAAAGAAAAAGGAATATCCTTCATTAAATAAGTAATACACTCGTAAGGTTACGCAACTGCAAACACAGATCACTATGATTTAAAACCATCCTTATTAATACATGTATCTTGGTTACCGCTTTCGATTTGGGTAAAATAAAAACATGTTTATGAGTTTTCAACATTATATATATATATATATATATATATATATATATATATATATATATATATATATATATATATATATATATATAGTTACTGTAGTTCTGTATCGTAAAAATTAGTAAGGATAAAAACAGTCACAGTTGTTATCTATACGTTGTAGGAAGTTTTGAAAAGTTGTGTTTTGAGAGCTCTTTTGAATGAATTAAGTGATGATTCTTTTCTGAGAGTGTCCGGAAGAGAATTCCATAGTTTTGCGGCAGCAACTTTGAAACTCCTATCACCGTAAGAGACCAGTCGACATTTTTGTGGCACAAGGGTGGTTGCTGCACTTGCTGATCTCAGGTTTCTAGTTGGCACGTAAACCTCTACTAAGTCGCTAATGTAAACCGGTGATTGACCATGCAAGGTCTTGAAAGTTTGAATGATAATTTTATATATAATTCTATCTTGTATTTGAAGCCAGTGAAGGTCTTTAAGGATTGGCGTTATGTGTTCAAAACGGCTTGTTTTCGTAATGATACGTGCAGCTGTGTTTTGAACAATTTGCAGTTTGTTCGTTGTTGATTTCGGCACGCCATATAAGAGAGCATTGGAATAATCTAGCCGTGATGTCACAAGCGAGTTTATGAGAGTCTTGGTGGACTTTTTCAACACGGTCAAATTTACCGGAAATGCCTGTGCCGTGTCCAAGTACGAATTCACAACTGGTTTCAAAACAAACTTGATTCTGCTATAAGGAACTTAAGACAGTTCGAAAGTTTGGCCTGTTCGTTATCTATTTATAATCATAATTATTAGCAAATGGCACTTTCCGGAATTGGTTGAAACTACAAGCAGACGTATTTATATCGAACCATGTTATGTAGTTCTGAGTTTCCCTAACAAGCCAACCACCTGCTTAACATCTTTTCACTGATCACTGGATCGGAGCGGGGTTAATGATATATTCTAAATACTGTATTCCACGGTCTCCTGTCGATCATTGTTAAAGCGCTTCCTGACCTTATCACTAGAGTGAATGTTACCACATACAGCCTGCAACTTCTCGACAGTATCATTTAGGGTAGCCGAATACCAAAGATTCAACAGAACAACGCGCGCCCTATCTGTTGGAGTACATATAGCTTTTTAAAATATGTTGAACAAATAACTATTAGTCAAACACATCTGGCTTCTCAGCAGAAAACCCGAGAAGTTTTGATACCTTGACAGTCCGTCCAGCAAAACTGAAAAGAATCGGCAGAAGGTACGGATTGAAAAACAATCGGTTGAACATGATGGCGAAGCATGCGGTGCTATATCAAGAAATGGATTGTTAGGGGAAAATAAAAGTGGTTTCGGAATGGCTCACCCAGCACTTTTGCTATGAAATCAGTCAGCAATGACTGACAAACAACCTTTTTTGGATTTTAGTAGAAATGCAAATATTCTGAATATGTGTATACAGCTATCAAAAATAGCAAACCTAAATAAACATGCGATAAATTCAAACACCTTCACCAAATATCTCTATTCTTCAAAGCTCAAAATATACTATTTCTTTAATTCCAAATTTAAACACAGTATAACACTTTTAAACACCATTTTCCTTGACCTGCCAACCGTCTGCATTACTATAAACACAAACTACACTCTTTAATTCTCTGCGTAAAACAAAATGTTCTACTAAACTCTGAAATATAATTTAAAACACTGGCATGTATAAAACGTCTAAATATGTTCCAAAAAGTATATTTAACATTGAATATTAACCGTTTTGCTTTTTCTCTTTTACACCTGGGCCTGAAGGGACACAGGAGAACCATGAACACACAGAAACTATTGACTGCAACACAAAAATAGTGTTAAAAGAATAAATTCAAAGGACTATGAATGATCAGATTTTTAATTTCAATGTTATATGTGATTAAATACTCACCAACACTTTTTTGGTAATTTAGAACCCGGAATGGTTAGTGCTGAATGCTGTGGTGTGCCCCTGTCATCACACCATAATCATATTAAAATTAAAAAAGATAAATAAATGTTAACAAAGATGAAAATATGTTTATGTCATTACTAAACTTACTTACTACTTATATGGCACTACATACTGTTTATTCGAAGTCCCGCTGTAGTCAGATAATTCTTAATGATCACTATCACTAAAGATGATAAATTAAACGATGTTCATAAGGAAACACTTAAACAAATGTCATATGCAGATTATGTTTTAATCACACTACATTCCGTATACATATGCTCTGGATAGTGTCAACATCAGCACGTAACACTTTGTCTTACACCCGAAAAGTGCTTGTAAATTGTATATATAATAAATGCATATCCTTCCGAAAATTTAAAGCGGATGTTTATATCAATTATTTGCTTCCGTTCTGTTCCGGAAGAGATTCAACATGTGCATTAGACGCATCACAACATTTGCCACAGTTTTAATATCCTGATTCTCGGACTAAATTACGATACTATTCAATATGTAACACTTGATCTGACGATAATCTATCAATTTCGGACGACAAATTCAGTAAAATCATATTACGGAATTGGTTACCTCCTTCCAAAGACAATGAATTTTTTTGCTTTGTATTGATATACTTGATATGCATCTATAACCTTACAATATTAATACTGCAAAGGGAAATAAAGGTTGATCCGATATAGCCTTTACTTTCTCAACTTATATTAACCACTAGTTGTTGAAACATTTATCACCTATCGAAATGTACCAATATATGTACATGTATATGTTATTCACAATCAGTGGACGAATTCGATGCATGATGGACTCAAAATTTAGACGCTTTCGAGGCTCGGCGTCTTCCTGCTTTGTGCAATGGGAAATGTAAATATTCGTTTTTCATTTCCAACTCAATTCATAGCACTTCAACTTTACTTACTTTTATTGAATGTATCTCAAAAGATTAAGATCTTAAATGAACGATTTATTGTTAAATTCCTGTTCCGTTTTAAGCGTTTTGTAGATTGGCGTCCTTATTTTCAACTAGGAGCACTTTAGATATTGACATTTTTTTAATTTTACCCTGCTATCACCCATTCTGATGAACCGATAAAGGCATGCTGAATAAACTCATTGATATCCTCTGCAGGAGTGCATGTGTGTACAGTAATGTCAAAATACACTGATGACGAAGGGAGAATCGCCTACCACAACAAAGATATGAAGAATGCTCTCAGGAGCGTCGAAATACTATGGTCATATCAAAACTAACATAAACGGCCACTGCATAGTTAGGAAGAGTGCCGTAAGATAGACATGGTAGTGCTATAAAAATGCAAACGAGAGAATACCCGGTGACTGCAGGGACATGAACTTTGACGAGGGGAACAATAACGTAAATAGCAGTGGAATCAACTACGAAAATTGAAGCACCGAGGAACACTTTATTTTAAACGGCGAAAACCAGATGAAACAGCAACATGATCGTTGCGCTTATCTTTTTTTTCCATATAAAGTGGTGTATTATCGGCCTCCTACTAGCTCGAATTGACAATTCTAGGTGTGTTTTTTTTTAAGAAAATATGCATTTGCCGAGATTTAGACCATCTGGTGTATAGCTCATTGAAGATAAAATGTTGCAAAAATAGTCTCATTTTTATTTCATATTTATATTTGAAATCCTGTTTAATAAGCGTGTCGTCAAATATCGCCAAGGACTTTCGTCACAATTCCCTCCAAAGTGAATCGTTCGACTTAATGTCGGTTGTTAACGTGCTTACAAAGAAATATTAGTCGGATACATACAAAAACCAAATTTAAAATGTTTCAAAATACATTGTATTTTTCTACTTTTAAGTTTGATATTGAGCAAGCATAGTACTGTTCATATATCCTTTGCAAGAAGTGTAGCTGTAATTTGGAGATGAGCAAATTTTACGAAAAAAGATTATATAAGAGTGAGTTCCAATTACAAAGCATTTAATTTAGCTATAATATTGTATTGTGTACTTAAGCCGTAATCGGGTTATCTCTCTCAACAAGATATGTTCTGAAAGTATGTGTTAATTAAATAGATACATCATTGAGCTTGTGAAAACTGTAGTACTTTTACGAATAACATTGAACATTTGGTATGATATTCGTAATCGGCAAGGAAGTACCTTTCAAATCACACCATAAATGTATGTGGTCAACGGTCATCCAAACATTTAACATTAAGTTAAACGTCGGAGTCTTAAACGCAGTGGGAACGGTGGCTGACCATACGAATCAAAGCCGGACATGACGAGCCATGTGAGCTGACCAAATGCATATCAGATTTTGAGATATGGCAGACTGCACTGCCTCTTTAATATAAAATTATTTTTATTGCTACACCTACTTCGTAAAGTCGGTGTTGATGACAGGTGGTTCGTTTACGTCCACGCCGCCAATAGAGGAGGCCATCCTGAGTGCGCCGAGGCTTATGGTATACACATTACTAATACACTTTAAATGATCATTTCACCATTCGTTTTTATCATAATAACATCATGTTATTTAGTTACATAAGACATCGAATTCTAAAATTATTAATCTTAATCAAGTCGGAGTGTTTGTGTGTTGGGACTAATTTTCAAAGTGTGTAATAAACGTACAGTTTTAGGTTAAGCTTCATCTATCAACTTCGGCGTAACAAAAGTAAATTGAAAACTATTTTTCAATTCTGTTTTGTATTTGTTTGACGGTACTGATTTTCAAAGATTGTAATAAACGTACACAAACGTACATTCTTTATGAGATATTTTGGGGTAAAAGGGAATTGACCAAATTTTACTAAAAAAGATTTTATCAGATGTTTTCTCAAAAAGCATTCACACTTTTTTTGGAAATCAACAATTTCTTGTGGGATCTTTATAAAATATTTTCATATAAGAAAGAAAGTCAATAAAATAATGAAAAACAGGCAATTGGATTTATTTCCTAATTATAGAAAGCAAATAAATGTCTTAAATAGCTTCAATCACCACCAAGCCCCAAGACATTGTTAATTCGGTTAGTACTGACAATTTTGGAACAAAAACATATTCATTCTGCGTTTAGACATTTCTATACACAAAATGAGTTGTTGAACAACTGACCATCAGATCATGTACGATAAGTAAATAGTTTGGTTGTCGTTCGTCCATCAGTCTTGGTCCATCAGCCTGTTCCAAAGTCTGAAACAAATATTTCCTGATGCTAGATCTGTTCATTCGTTTTCAAACCGTGACCTCGACCGTTCACTCGGATGTCTGAACTATATCTATGCTTGTATGTAACTACTCGAGGTTATCCTTATAAAATAGCCTTTATTTAAGGAATTAATTGTATTGCCGGATTGATTTCTTTATCGTCGGAGTTTGAATGCAGTTGGGCTGGTTCAAGTGTGTGGAGTCCAAAGGACTCCAGCCGTATTTTAACCAGTCCAACAGCATTATATACCCGATAATGACATCAATCCCGCAATTCATTACTTATATTTACACTAAAAGTTAATTATTCATTCAATGGTTGTTATAAATACGTTATTACATTTAAGAAAACCTTACAGTAATGTTTTTTTGCCCATTCTGTAAAAAAGGTCCCGGCCGTAACCGGAAACAGTTTATCAAATTACGACACAATTTCGCGGCAAAAATGAACACTTTAAGTCACTTTGAAACGTTAAATTGAAACAATAATGATAACAATACCTTAAACATATAATAAAACACTTGCTTGCATAGGAATTATTGTTTTTCGGGCCATACTGACATTATAAAACAATGACAAGATAAAAACAATCAATTTACATGTTTATTGTTATGCAGTGATTCGCGAACCGAACATATTGTTAGATGTTACGTTCATTGGGAAATGTTTGCAATTGCTGAAGGGTAATTCATTTAATGAATCGAAGTAGAGGTGTTAATATAATATACTGATTGGTCGCTAATTACAGTCAAGCATTAATCACAAATGAACATATACCCATGAAACAGTTGAGGTTGCTACCAGATTGCACAGCATTGTCTCGAGAATCGTGTGAAAACATAGTTTTTATTGAATTTAAAAACACAAAATGGCGCTATGTTTCACAATAAGATGAACATCTTTACAACATCTTACCATATCCTTTAAGAAATACGACATTATTCTAATGATGTTTCCTCTTTGCCGCGTTGTTGACGTGAGTTATGTTGTTGCTGCTACTACTGGATTAATTGGATTTTAGATTGATGTAGCTAATCGGATATAACTACATGAATCTTTTCATTAACTGTATTTTGGTGTCGTAATTAAATAGTTAATAACTTAATTTTTTAATTATTATTTTAATAATTGAAATGCGAATAAACAGGTACTATAACAATGCAATACATGTTAATTATTGTATATACAGACATGATATCATCCACGTTATGTTTGTTCTACATTTAACCCTTTCCCTGATAGATGATTGACCAAATAAGCAACCAACCGCACCCGTATCAGTGAAATGCTTATAAGTGCCTAATAGGGAGCTTGCCCCTTTCAGTACCCTTTCTTCATAGGGGATATTGTAAAAGACAGTGGGAAGTTGATACGTGCTCTGTTAAAGCATATTTACTGTGACAAGCACATTTTTTTATTTTGATTTGATTGTATGACTTATAAATATACCATCAAGATTGCATATTTGGCTATCTATTGATGTATATTTTTATCTAAGGAATTGACAGGAATTTATAGGGACTTGATCATAAATTCCTTCCAATACATTTGTCCAAGCTTGATAGGCCAACTGTCATCTGCTTAACCCTTTGGGTATTGTTCAATGACTCTGACCTCAGGCTTAGAAAGGTTAGATGCCTGTTTCAAGAATGAATCATTTGTTGAAAAACTTTTAGTACTAACAGATTATTTTTATTGCACCACATTCGTTTATTTTGTGTTTTAGGGATATATATTTCACACTATGTAGATGTTTTTTTTTATTGCAGGTAATTTTTATTTAGGTCATTGAAACTGATATGAGTAACAATTCGTATCTATTGTGCTATGGATAGAGGAGTAGATTTGAGAATGTATGAGGCTATCAGTAATGACGTTAATATGAGTATCTATCGCGCTATGGATAGAGGAGTAGATTTGAGAATGTATGAGGCTATCAGTAATGACGTTAATATGAGTATCTATCGCGCTATGGATAGACGAGTGGACTTTAGAATGTATAAGGCTATCAGTAATGGCGTAAATATGAGTATCTATCAGGCTGTGGATACAGAAGTAGAATTAAGTATCTATCAAGTAAAGAAAACAGCAAAATAATATATTGAAACGCGAAGCATATATGTACAAGCAAACACTTTCGAAACATTCTATAGAATAGTTTTGTGAAACGTTAGAACGCTTGCATATTTTGTGTCATGCGTATGCGATACTGTACAAACGTTCTGATGTGCATTTACACATTGTTCCACACTAGTTACTTGAAACACTCAAATGTCATTGAGGCCTCTTTCCCCGTGGCCATGTTCTTCGTCTTCACCAGCAACTCAGTATCCCCGAACACGAACGTGTCTTCTATATCCTGTTCTTCAAACGGAATGTCAATGCTGTTTTCCAGTCTTATAGTCCCAATTAGTTCACATCCAGGGTCTGTCACGTACTGGGGGTTCTCCTGTATCATCCTGTAGACGGGTGTGAGGGAAACTTTACTGTAAGGAGTACCCATCTTGGTCACCTGAACGTCCACTCCCACCTTATCGTTCACCCGCCTGTACACCTTGAAACACTTAGGCACCCACCACTCTCCATTCTTCCATACCTTCTTATCACCTGGGTGTTTCTTTTCATCAAACTCGACCAACACTTTTGTCCCATACGTGTATTTCATAATCCTTGAGCTGACAATGGCTGGGTTGTGTCCAAACCTCACTGCGCCTTTTAACACGGCGAGGCCCGCGTCTTCAGGAACGATCATCCTCACGGCGGGTATTTCATTCCTCATTCTTTCCTGAACGTACGAGCTTTCACCGAAGCCACCAACTAGAACGATAGTTTGCCCGCGTTTCATTTTTGCTTCTGCTAGAAGTGACCTTATATGCTGGATCAGCATGTCGATTGGACTTTTGAACCATGATTGGATTACTGTCCCGTCGATTTTCAGCTTGTCCCGAGTCAGTGTTATGGAATTTTCCAATGCTGCAATTCTGCCTTCAATCGATTGTTTGGAATGTTCTTTAGCAAGGTCACGCAATGAAGCAGACAAACGAACAATAATATGCTTTGTTTTAACGCTATTAAAGGATCGTTTTTTGTGTTCAAATTCACGAGTGATATCAAAATAATCAATCATTTCCGTATTTTGCAGTTCAAGGAGAGCCCTTTCCCCAAGCAAACAACCCAACATTTTCATGTAATTTTCATCAACAAAGATGCCTCCCCAAGGACCGCCGCTGGCTTTGTGGATTTCCTTCAAGTTTCCGTCTGGTTTTTTTTCGTGTACGGAGATATCTGCTGTTCCCCCTGAAAAAATTGTTAAGATATTATTTTTTTCTAAAATGCTTACCTATAGTATCCATGTATAATATGCGCACTTATTTTTGTAGCCAATTATCCTATGGTTAATGAAAGACGGACGGTTATAAGTAGGTATGACTTTTAAATTTTAATATAGAGCAACTTTTCTAACCTCCAAGATCGACAACCATGTACTGAGCTCCTGGAATCGATACAGCGCCTTTCACGTCCATACCCAACGTCTCACACCAGATCGAGGCACACTCCGGCTCCAAGGCAAGCTTAAGGCGGTTTGGGTCGATTCCAGCCTTTGAAAAAGTCGATTCAGCAGCTAAGTATAGACCTAGGTACATACGAGCTACTGTATCCTCTACCGGAGGTTTTGAATTCATTGATGAGCTTGAAGCACTGGAGGTATTATTTCAGTAACGAGGTTAATGGTTGTTTTAACTGCTTTGAAACGTGACGTTATGGATATCGTTCCATTAGAAGCATACTTTTATGTGAATATCGTTAGTTCTGATTATCATGGTGAGATTCCTATGAGAGCTTATAAAATATAACGATTTCCATAATGTTAGTGTTTATGTTATTGATCACAAAGCCTCAATTTAAGTTGTTTTCAAAGTTAGTAAGCATATTTATGTTTTTACTTTGGACCACTTAATCTATATTCAATGGCCCATTTTACATTTTAAAAATACTAACATGTATATAAAGAAGAAGGCCTAAGCTATCAGTCAGTTATTCGAACCAAGTCTTTGATGTACATATAAAAAACAAATTCATTCATAATGCAACGCAACAAAAAAAAAAAAATGACATACTCCAACTGCTGCATCCCTCATGAACCTCTTGGCATTGTCTTCCCAGATAGCCGGGACGGTCAACACATACGATATGTCCGTCTCTTTCATTCCTATCTTTTGCTTGTTAACCGCATCTAGTAAGTGCTCTCTCAGGAATTGAATAGACATGACAAACAGCGGGAAAGCCTTCATCTGTGTTCCGCAAATGTCCTCCACCGTAACTTCTTTCGTCAAGTGCTAGAGGTGACATTAATTTTACTTTTATAAACGTTTTACGTCTTCATCATCTAGCTGAAGTTGGCTCCAGGCTCCAAGTATGTAACTTATTTAATTAGTTCCTTATTGATCAATGCTAGAAATCATAACAGATTGACTACTTTATATTTCCAAAGCGGTTACCCTTATATGTAATGATACCGATATCTTGATATCTATCATGCCGCCGCGTGATTCCCGTTGATTGTCTGTCATGCATTAAACTACGTGTCTCTAGATAATATTATTGTAGAAAGACCAAGCTGATATTGATAGTAGGGTGATTTTCAGTAAAAACGTATCTTACTTGTATTAAGGATGAGACGGTATTAAAAGTTATAAACAACATGTTTTGCAAAGTCTGTATTATTTGAAACTGCCGGCATAAATTGCCAGCCTGTGGTGCGGGTTGAAAACTCCAAGACTGCGTCCAAAATGTCCGCCATAAATTTTCAGTAAAAGGTTTCTTTCTGAAAATGGTATAATTATTCAATAGATTTGAATGAATACTTACATGGATATTACTTGTCGGATATTGGCATACTACATTCACCATTTCAAGGTCAATGTTAAGGTCACATCTAAAAGTTTATTATGATTATTTTGGATAGAAAAGTGGTGCAAGCTTTGTTAAAAATATGTGTTTTCAATTAAAGACATACTGTTAGGTTCATTTGTCGGATTTAAAACACATGAAACAAAGGGGTGTCTGAAAATTGCTATTGTCGTGATAATTGTATGTTGTACAATTTAAAGTATATCTAAGTTTATCTAAATGTGTGTCATGTCACTATTTCATAATTTGCTCCATGTCGGCAATCATTACTGACATCTTTGGTGTAATGCTCAAGGTCTGTTCAAATTAATTATGCATTTCAAGTAAGGTGTTTATTCAGAATTGTACAATAAGTTGTGAATGCTTAATTCTTCAAATTATATGAATATGACTGTCATGTATTTGTTTCATAATGTGCTTTGTGTTGACATACATAACTAACATGTTAAGGTCAAGGCAATTTCAAGCTCAAAATACCCACACAAGCATACACGAGATTTTTTGTTTTTTTTATCTTCTTTTTATGTAATTGTTTTGTACATAACTTCTTTTTTTCTTATAAAAATGATTGTTACACAGTAAATAATACTTCCCTCCATATTCAGCTACCCTTCAGTAAAATCGTTTGAACACATCGAGGCGTCATACTAGCCTGTCCCAAGGCTGTTGACAAAAGATGCTGTTTCTGAGAGCTTAAATATTTAGCGTGTAACCACTACATTTTGAATAATGTATTGAAATGACTATATTGTAACAAAATGACACACCAAACTGAACATTTTAAAATCAAAGTCGCAAAAAAATCAGTCGAATAAGAAAAAATTATGCTGACTGTTTTATATTCTACATACTTTGCCAAACAGTTTGGTATATTTCATTTGTTGTTCTACTCTTTGTACCACCTACCCCCCTAAAACCACTGAAAGTCACCCTGCAATATCAATTTAGTATATGAGGTCAATATTTGTATAATCAATAACATATATAATACAACGAAACCTACAGAGACAAGCACGAAAGTAAAACAAATAGTTAGGGGAAAAAAGGAAATAATAATAACATACAATGCTAGTACAGGATAACATTATTAATAAAATACCTCATTACTATGCAGAACCATTTTGAATCTCCGGAAAAGCCTCCAGCCGTGATGCTCATCGTCTTCCGCTAGGTCTGCGTACTTATCTTCAGCTTCGAATCCAAACGAATCAAACTGTTCTTTGGGTTTGAGAAGAACGGAGGTAGGAGTCTTTAATGACACCAGTTTGGAAGATCCACCGCCTGCATACCAATTCTGGTTTGTCTGAATCTTTTTAGGATCGTCTCGGAAAGAGAATGCATAGCCGCTGTATGTCGTACCAAAGTCGAAAGCAGCAACTAGGAGAGTGTTGTTTTGAGCATTGCTGGCCATGGTTGCTTTGCTCTAAACGAAGACAGAGCTGTGGAAATGAGAGTTGTCTAGTGGTAATGTTTCCCGCCGTCACTTAAGAGGTCTTGGTTTCCTATTTGTCCTCAACAAAGACAGCAGGCTCTCGTTCATTCAAGAAACCTAGGTTTAAATTCGTTCTACGGAGAGATATTAAACACTATGTTAAAAATCTCTGCTAGGGATGAATTCGAACCTATGATTATTGATGAACTTTCCACCATACCCCAATACCGCATAACTCTCATAACTTATTTTACCACATACCAACCTAACTTGATTCAAAATCGAATGTTTTATTCTCTTGACAAGCGGATGCTGTCGAAGATAGTCTTGAAACACATCGTTGGTCAATATCATAAAGCGAAACCATTCTAGAGCACAAAATTGATCAAAAATGAAAAAAAAGTTATATTCAATTGTTTTAAACATAATTGTTACCTTATTTAGTATTAACACAAACATTGTCTCATTTACGAGAGAATGCATTTTTTAAAAAAAGATGGCGGGAAATTATTTTGAAGCTCAGCTGTGTTTTGGTTACTTTATACTGAGATTGGAAAATGACTTAAATAGTTTTGTGATATGGCAGCCAGTTACTGATTTTACCCAGGTGTTTATAAATATTTGAAATTGTGTGGCAGTTCAAACTTCAGTGTGAAACTGTACTTAACCCATAGCAGTTTATTGAGTATTTACCACTGTCTGGCAGTGGATGGTGTTTCTATATTTTTGACAACCACCTGTCTCTGCCGAAAAGAAATCATAAAGACGAAAAAAATATACATTCGCAGAAATGTTAACAACTGCAAACTTTGTTACTATGAATAAAATAATTTACAGGGAATAGTGAGTATGATTTTGAGATTGAAAAAAAAGTTTATAAAAATATATTCATATACGAAACTAGGAAATTTTATACCATGAAATACCAAGATATTTTGGATGCATCATGCCAATCGCAAATATTTGTTTCGGACTTTTCGTATCTGTCATGACTCTTAAATTACGTTTGACATTCCCTAGCCACTGAGAAATTTATTTTTAACATTCTGTACTCTCTGATCTTCAAATACATCGATGTATGAACCCTCCCTACTATTTGAATGTGTATTCTTTAGGCAAAACTATTCAATATTTTACGAAAGCACAGAACAAATAATAGCGTTACGATTTTAAAGGGACTCGCCCATGTTTCGGCACCATATTATTGTTTTATTTAAATTATTATGCAATGGAGGTTTCACATTACTATGAAGGACGTTTCTTACGGCCTCTATTTAGTCGCTGTATATAATCTGAGCCTATGAAATGTTAGGATAAGGATATATGGTTGGATTCCGTTTTCTTTGGAATTAAATATGATTCATGAAGGAATACATATTATGTTTTATTGTTTTAATATATCCAATATGTTTTAAATGTTATCCTTGATGGTGAGAGTGCATTATTCATTTTGAAGCATGATAAATAGTGAACTATTTTCAAAAATATATTGTGTGAATTTGGCAATAAACTATTTTTAATAACTCCACCAGTGCCACAAGTAAACACGTCTTATGTCTGTGATGTTGTAATTCAAGGGAAGCGTAATCAATAATATTCTTAAACATGATGAACCTGAAAAAGCTACTGTCATATGCTTAGTATTTATTATTTCATGCATTCCCCACACTTAAGGATTGATTCTTATTTTTTGTGCGTTCATGAAGTATGAACGCTCAGCCGCGATTTTGCATATGCATTAACCGCGCTAGCTGTTTTTGAAAATATGCAAAATCGCGGCCGAGCGTTCATACTGCATGAAAGCACAAAAAATAAGAATCAATACTTATATTTACATTTTCCCTTTTTATTTGGCATCATAGTGTTTGATAATAAGCCTTTAATTACAACAAAGGGGAACAAAACGTGAAGAGCGAATGTAAATGGTAAGAGCATTTGTCGCCCTTGGTGTTTTAGCTGGGCGTTCTTTTTATCCTCCGCATAATGAATAGTCCATAAGTAATTTTCAGAAAGAAATAAAGAATCAAAGATTTTTTTAATCATTTAATAGTTTCTGTTAAATATGTTGAGGTAATAATGATTTTTGTTGTAATATGTTCATTTTAATCAAGAGAACTTCCGATGCATTTTAACTCATGTTTATGCATGACCCATGTGAGAGGGCATAAAAAATTGTGGTCATGGTGATTTAATCGATAACTTCCAGGTTTCATTTTTTTGTTGTCTTTTAACTTTTGCAAAGATATTGAAGTGTTGTGTCGTGCTAGTCTTCTCGAATTGTCAATATTTGAACTCACAAAAATACATGACACTTTGGAAGTCTCTAATCATTTCATGTATTTAAATATAGACGAAGATATCGCCTAATTTTATCGTAGAAAGATAATCATTGTCTTAATCCGATAATGTATCATACATTTGTCCTAGACTGAAATCGCCGAACTGCGAATCATCAGCCATGTTTGTTTTGACAGTTGTTGCAGACGAACCGTAGTAAAAACCGTGTCAGTTTTAATTTGTTTGTTCAATGCGTGTTCTTTTGTTATCAAATGCAAAATAAAGCATTTTCCAAATGATATTTAAAGAAAATAATGTCTTTTATTTAAATTCTTCGTAAAACATCAGAAGAAACATTTAAACAAGCCGGCATTCAACAGAACATTTAGCAATAAATTAAATCATAGTAAAATTACTACGCGCAGTGATTCACCAGCGCCATATCAGAGCGTTGCTTTGTTGCGAAACTCCGCCTACAAAGGTCAGGAAAGGTTGACCGGTTCATGCAAAATAGACTTAATTTTTATCGTTCAGAAAATCAAGTACGGATTTAAATATTTAAAAAAGAGAATGACAAAAACCTCTTTCGTTTCGTTCGCTTTGTTAGACTGATTATGGAATGTTCTTTCGACATGTATATGAGGAATAAACAGGGCTGTAAAAAATGAAAATTAACTATTTCCATGGTTGTTAAATTCTGATCATTGCCCTACTTATACACAATTAGTAAGAAACATTGATCGGTTTTAAACAAATTGAATCATATTATCATGTTTATTGAGATCGTATATGCAACTTTTATATTAACATATCTGTTTCAATTGATATAAACAGTATTAAGGAATAAAACAACGTAAAGGAAACATTTACCTGTAACGATCCTGTTACTATCCACTGAGACTTATCTGTGGGTCTTTGTCTGTTTTTGAAAATAATTAACTTCCTGGTCTGTGAAACCATCTGTGTTCTAATCTATGAGATTGTTGATTATATGAATAGAATAATTAGGTTCAATAAATTCTATTGTGAACAGTGTTAACATTTGTATAGACATTTTCAAAAAAACATGAAATAAACCACAAAACAGTTGAAACTTAATCATCAGAAAACTTATTATTTATATAAGTTATTATTTGAGTTTATGCTTGGTGTTTAGACCGGTTTAGACCGATTTTTATAAAATAAAAAAATAATCTATCTTTCTTTGTGTTTTGCGCGAAATGCCTCCATTCTAGACAGTCCACATTAGCCAGTGCGCATAAACGAACTTCTCAATAACACACTTATAAATTAATTAAGGATTAAATGGGAATGTGGCGATTGTTTTCGTCCGAGGTTCTCTAAATCATTTAATGTATATCTTACCGTTGATATCGCTGGCGGAATCATGAGGGAAGACACAAAAGACTAGTTTATATCTAAAGTATAAACGCTTATCACATATCTTTTTAGATATCTGCGTACAATCTCAATGGTGAGAGTGGCCGATGTAAAATCACCAACATGAAAAAATTCTGAAGAAATCTCAAGATGGAAATAAGTACTCGAGCTCTCCGGATTTTCACAATCGATCTTTAAGAATTGAGTATAAACTTAACACGTATAGAACGAAAGCGTTATTTCGCTTTCTAATAAAATAGTTGCGCCGTTTTTGTACAGTTGATGTTATGATTTAGAAGGACGGTGCGAGCGGCCCATTCTTATTTTTTACATTATATGGTGAACTGATATGTTTACTACGTGTTTTCAGCAGAGGCGAAACCAAACTGTGACGTAATGTCCGTTAAGTCGTATAGTTACAATTATTAGCGATTAAGCGCGATACTTATATAAGGCAGATAGAAGACTTAATGTGCTGGAAATGTAAGAATAGTGATTGATTGAGTGGGGTAAAAATATAACTGTCGACAAAAAAACAACAACAAACAAATGATATGTGTACAGATAAAAACATATTGTCCTATAAAATATTTTTTTTAATAATTACTTCGTGGCCATATTTTCCCCAATTTAAAAGCGCCATAATTGTTTAATATGTACACAGATCATGTTTTATCTTGGTAAATACAGTCCGATCATTTAAACATAATAATGCATTTATTTGTTGTGCACTAACCTATCATTTGCGCCATTAGGGAAATTATACAAAAACTGTAGGTATAGAAAACTAGACTGATTTCATTTCTATAGCTGTTAAAGGCGGATACTATATTTTAACTTGTGTAAATGTTAACATGTACTAAATAAGACATACATTACTGATTGCATAAGTAATCTTGGACACTTCCCATTAAACCTCTGAATCATAACGAAATCTGTCGACAAAATTGAGAACTTTGTTCAAAAATGTGTCCAAAACTACCTCCTGAACATTGACATAAAAATAAATAATTGAATATAATAAAGATTCTCGCTACATGTATTTCAAAACACTGCAAGCATACGTCAGTGTAGTGGATACTGTGTTAAGAAGAATTGTTTCGAAATACTTTCTTCATTTAAGCATATTTGTGTATGCCGTTTCGCTGATGCGTACTAGTTTATTTACCATATGCAAAATGCTATCCAAATTTGTAATTGGCTACTGCATCAATTATTTGTTTTCATGATAACGTCATCGACGTTATAATTATAAGGTTTTCCGTACTTCGATGTCATTTCAGATCCAAATTTGCCCATATGTGGGGTTCTCATTTTGGTAGTAAAATAAAGCTCGCGTATCAAAATGATACTGTAGTGCAGTATTGTTTTAAAAAGACTGCATTGATTCTAAAAGTTTAAATCAAAATAATTTTCAACTAAATACGATAAATAGTTTGTAAAGTTGGCGGTGTTAAGTTGCCATTCAACTTTGATTAATTAACAGATAATTAAACAGATATTTAAATACGTTATTGTAGATTCCTCTTCATTGTTATATCCCAATTATGGTAGATTTGCAATCCCTTTGACAATAATGATTAACATTGCATTGTTTGCTGATTGAATAGTGTCCTATCTTCATATCGACTAGTCACGTACATGAATAATTAATTTATATTGAAAACAATTGGGTATCAGCGTAATTTAAACTATGCTTTAAACAGCCTTACATGTTAAATGTGTTACTAAAATATATTCAATGTTATAACGCCGTGGTTTGCGTGTCTAATTGACTGATATTCATTTTGTAGTTTCAAGTCCGACCAAAAACATATATTTTCATTTAAAGACTCATAATCAGCCTTATTACTTAAACGAAACATAAAACATTATCGACAATAATAGCATTCATTCACAAGTATACACATTAATAATATAACAATAATAAAAGAAAAGTATATTTTTAGATCGACAACAGGATTCCATACCGGGACTTCTGTGACCATAATTACTAACAGTCTCAAGTGACAAAACCTCAATTTTTCATTTCATTGAAACTTTCTTTCTAGGAGGGTTTTACAATTTGATATTTTTATTACTATTCGAAATTGTACATTTATTAACATATATTGGTAAAACGAATAGAATAAAGAGAATTCTATGTAATTTAATTAAAATGCTTTTGTGTACGTCTTTGTGTTAAGACCACTGGCTTCAAGTAATAGGTGTGATACTCTATAGCATATACGAGTATTGGCTTACATCTCATAAATCAGTGACCATTCACAAACTTATAAATTTGACACTCAAGACTAAAGAGGGCTAAACTTCAAGATTGTATTGTAAAATTGATGAGTAAAGTCGGTGGAATGAGCTCTTTTACGTTAAAATAAATAGTTTTAATATGATTCAAAAATATTTGTTGACATTAGTGGATACGGGCCCAGGTTTTTGTCTTATTCATTGTGGTCTTTTAAACAAAACACGTTCCAACGCTTTACTCCATGAGAAACAGCAGATGTATCCGTACACGAGCGAAAACCAGACAGCAACTTGAAAGAAATTCACAAGGTCAGCGGCGGTCCATGGGGAGGCATTATTTGTGGATGAAAACAATATTTAAATGATTGATCGATTGTATGGGGAAGTAGCTTCTCATTTAACAAACATGACCGTTTATTCTGATATTTATACTCGTTAATTTGAGCACAAGAAACGATCCTTTGATACCGAGAACCCAAAGCATGTTGTTGTTCGTTTGTCGTTTTCATTGTGTGTGTCACAGGGTGAGAAAAATATGCACCCAAACCGGGGCACGAACCCGGGACCCCTCGCTATCAGGGCGAGTGCTGTACCGACTGTGCTACCGGACCGCTTACACTCCTCCTCACCATATGCGTAGGTATCGGTACCGTGACATACTTCACAGCAAACTGGAAATTCGTCCTCGAATTTATAGAACACCAGTGCTAAGGAATATACATAATTAACACTGAGAGCGAGTTATGCTGCCAAACAGTGCCACCAAGACCCCGCGTTGAGCGCCAAATGTCACATGGTGAGAAAAATGTGCAGCCAGACCGGGGCACGAACCCGGGACCCCTTGCTATCAGGGCGAGAGCTCTACCGACTGAGCTACAGGACCGCTTACACACCTCCTCACCACATGCGTAGGCATCGGTACCGTGACACTTGACCTTGTTGATAAACATTCCAAACAAACTCTAGAGGAAATAATTACCGCTTTGGCAATTCAGGACAATGCCATAACATGCAAGGGTAATAACAAGCTAAAGATCAATGTGACAGTTAGCCAATCTTTGTCTGAAAGACCAATAAATCTGCTGGTGAAAACCGTTATTCTGGTCGGCGATTTCGGCGAAAGCCCTTACGATCAGAAAAAAAAGAAAAACATATGAAAAACACGTATTAGAAACAATGCGTATAAAAAGATTGGTGCAAAAACATCCAGAGGAGAAGACGTTTTGGAAGAATGATCAGTGGTTCAATGTGTATGTGCAGGTGAACGAGGAGGTGAGAGTGGACAAAACTGCCATTGTATGCCCTATTTATCAATTGGATCGTTTTATTTAATGCCATGAAAGCTTAAACAGATCTTCAAACATTCTGTATGTACATTTTATCGCCACATTCATTCGAGGTAATCACAATTCATGACTTTGAAAAGTTGAGAGTAAACGAGGTTTTGTAAAAACTAAAAAGATATATCACTTGAGGGTCACGCATGCTACCACAAAAAAGTGATCACCTGAGGGTCAACCATCTTATCCAACTCAAGTTAACAATTGAGAATCACACTCATCATATCCACATAGAAGTGATCAAATCGAGGTTAAACATCTTACCCAAGTTGAAGGGTCAAACATTTTACCTCACTGAAGTGATCTATAGAAGTTCACTCATCCTAACCATCTGAAGTGATCAAATGAGGGCAAACAGTTTTCCCAATTCAAGTGATCACTGGAGGGTCGCTCATCTTAACTCACTGAAGTGATGACTAGATAGTCGTTCATCTTTTCTTACTCAAGTGGTCACTAGATGGTCGTTCATCTTATCTTATTAAAGTGATCACTAGATGGTCGTTCATCTTATCTTATTCAAGTGATCACTAGATGGTCGTTCATCTTATCTTATTCAAGTGATCACTAGATGGTCGCCAATCTCTCCCACTTGAGGGTGATTATGTACACTGACCGTTGTGCTAGGTGCAACATATCTACAACGTAAACATCCATAATTCATTTGGTTGTTGATTTATTATTTTCTGATACTGATTAATGTTAACGATATCATAACAGATGCAAACACTCAGTAAAAAAGGACGATGGTATCAATATCTTATCAAACTCGTATGATTGTTTCACGAAACAGAAAGTAGATAATTTCACGGGACAAAAAGTAGATAACTTAAACAATATTACACAATTTCAGAAAAGACCTGATTACAAAAGTCGGCTATGTAGGTAATTATTTAATTTTGACTAGCGGATCTTTATAGGTAATTAATTTATTTTATTCTTTAACTTTGTTAAAGACCTGTACATTGACCATACGATTTTTATTCAAGTTTAAAACAAGAAGGAATAAATTTGTAATTGTAAGTAAAATGTACACTTATTAAAAATATAAGGCCTAGGACCTCATTGGCCGTAATAGCGTCTATTACGTAACAGTTGATGAAGGTAAAGTCGGCATTGGCCGTTATAAACGTCTATTACATAACAGTTGCTGAACAGAACTTTAAAATTGGCGTATATAAACGTTCGTTACATAAAAGTGGATGAACGGAACGTCCACATTTTCCTTGAGAAACGCCCTTACTGTAGGCCGAAGGAAACAGACTGCAATTGTAATGGCATCAATATGATCCACATAAACTGAAACAATTAACGCCAGAGCTTTCATTTCATTTTTAATATTGACTCTAATTTGAAAAGGAGGTGAAAAACGTATATAAGTTTGAAATTTTGAAATGACTAATAACTGTTTTTGAAGTGTATTTTTCTATGTTTGTGTTTCTGAGTAATACGTAGCTATTTCGGCTCGAATGTTAAGAAGCTATTAAGCTTGTATGAAATGTTTCCAGTCAGTTTTCTAGGTAATAATCATTACTGGCCACAATATCATAAAACTTATAAAGGCATTTCCCAATTAAACTCATTTTACCAAATAACAACAAAGTACGATTTAAAAATTCATCTTACTCTTTTCTCGTATGATATCAGATTAATGTGTGCTGTTTTAATAAAGTTATTAATCATGTATCAAACAATTGAGTATAACTTATATTAGTGTCGAGAAATTACTCAAATTCTGTTTAAGTTCTAGATTGATTTCTCTTTCGATTATTGAACCACATAAATAACGACGGAATTTTCAATAATTATTTCATTCCTAGGGTTCTTGATGGAACGAGCACTTGCTGTCTTTCTCGAAAAGCCAAGAAAATGCGAATTAACCACAGCCTCTTGGTTAAGAGGCGAAAATCTATATCACTGGACTATTTTCTTCTTTACTTAGATTTCTTGTTTTAGAGAAGGTTGTGGCTTTATCAACCATGGCAAGCAATGTTCAAAGCAAGACGCTTCTGGTGGCAGCTTTCGACTTCGGAACCACATACAGCGGTTATGCTTTCTCCTTCCGAGACGACCCCAACAAGATTCATACAAATCAAAACTGGTACGCAGGCGGCGGGGCTTCGATATAAGTGTCACTGAAGACGCCTACATCCGTCCTTCTAAATCCAGACGGAGAGTTTGACAGGTTTGGTTTCGAGGCCGAGGACAAGTATGCAAGTCTAGCTGAAGATGATGAGCACAACGGCTGGAGGCTTTTTCGGAGGTTTAAGATGGTTCTGCATAACAATAAGGTATGTTGTAAATAAACAACATAATATGTTAACCTAAAAAACATGATCACTACTAGCACTTTGCCATGTCCACAAAATGTGTGTAACAAGTAATTTAAATATTATAATTAAACCCCAAATACTGTTACGTCTTATATATGTAGCATTAACTAACGATGACTTAATTTAGAGGCGCAACGTTCAATGCTTAGTAGACACTCACAAACACTAATTGCATAGACATTTCAATAGCGTTATCAATAAAAGTAGAAATAACCGACTTGGAAATGTCAGTAATAACGGAGATTTAATATGGAGGCTTGTTTATGAACACTCACCTTACAATAATAATTTACAGCAAAATTAATCATGTAAGCAAAAATTAAGGCAACCATTTTCTTGAAGACAACAAACAAAAGTAAAACGTAAAACGGTTTGTATATAATTCGCATGAATGTCATCTACAGCGATTGACGAAAGACGTTACGGTAAAGGACTTTTGCGGAAAACAGATGACGGCCTTCCCGTTGTTTGTCATGTCGATCAAGTACCTGAGAGAACATCTACTCCAGGCAGTAACTACGCAAAAGATAGGAATCGAGGAAACAGACATATTGTACGTGTTGACCGTTCCGGCTATTTGGGATGACAATGCCAAGCGTTTTATGAGAGATGCAGCTGTTGATGTGAGGCATTGTTTTTTCAGTTGTGTTGGGTAATCACCATAACATATAATATCTCAACTTGATACTTGATACCAAAATTAAGTTGACTTACCTCGAAAACGTATTTTATTGAAATGAGTATAACCATAACATATATATATAACTTGTGTATTCACTCTTGCAAAGGCTGACATCGACCCCGCCCGTCTTAAGCTGGCCTTGGAGCCCGAGTGTGCCTCCATCTGGTGTGAAACATTGGGTACAGACGTCAAGGGTGCTGTAGCCATTGCTGGATCACAGTACATGGTCGTCGATCTTGGAGGTTAGAATTATATTTTGCTTTGTAGAATCAAATGCACAATTTCAAGTTAATTTCACTTGAAATATAGGTAAACTTCAAGTAAGAATTGTTAAACTGCTACTGAAAGAGTAACTATAGAAATATATTACGTAAAACACCATTTCCTTAGAACACAAACATATTTGTTTGAAGTACTTATATAAAATAAGTGATTTAAAACATTTGAAAGTTATCATTTCTGAGTTATAATCTCAAATCAGGATAAAATGGACGTGGGCGCTGGTGTAAGTCTAATTAATTGTGGTCTGTAAACTCATTCTTATACTTTGATACAGGGGGAACTGCAGATGTATCCGTTCACGAGAGAAAACCAGACGGATCATTAAAAGAAATCATGAAAGCCAGCGGTGGTCCTTGGGGAGGCATATTTGTGGATGAAAATTATATGAAATTGTTGGATCGACTGTATGGGGAAGAAGCTCTCACTGACCTGCGCAAGACAGAAATGAGCGATTATTTCGATATCATTCGTGAATTCGAGCACAAGAAACGAACTGTTGATATCAAGAACACAAAGCATGTTATTGTTCGGTTGTCTGTTTCACTGCGTGACCTTGCTAATAAATATTCAAAACAATCTCTAGAGGAGAGAATTGCGGCTTTGGACAGTCATAAAAATGCCATTACACCAAAGGGGAAAGATAAACTTAAGGTCGATTGGACAGTTATCCAATCTTGGTTTAAAATACCAATTGATCTGTTGATCCAGCATATAAAGACTCTTTTAGCTGAACCAAAGATGAAACGCGTGCAAACCGTTATTCTAGTCGGCGGTTTCGGTGAAAGCCAGTACGTTCAGGATAGAATTAGGAAAGAAATACCCGACGT
This sequence comes from Mya arenaria, assembly GCF_026914265.1. NCBI lineage: Eukaryota > Metazoa > Mollusca > Bivalvia > Myida > Myidae > Mya > Mya arenaria. Next base: position 14,780,516 of record NC_069130.1, on the reverse strand, counting down.
GAGACTTATCGTCCCTGCTTACGTGGGCCTCGTCGTGTTAAAAGGCGCCGTGAAGTTTGGACACAACCCCGCCATTGTCTCCTCCAGGATTTGAAGTACACGTATGGGACAAATGTGTTTCAATACTTTGATGAAAATAAATACCCAGATGATAAGAAAGTGTGGGAGAATGGAAAGTGGCAGGTGCCTTTTTGTTTCAAGGTGTACGTGCGGGTTAACGAGCAGGTGAAAGTTGATCAACAGATGACCAAGAGGAGTACTCCTAACAGTAAAATATCCCTCACCGCCGTCTACAGGACGACTCAAGAGCACCCCAAGTACATAACAGACCCCGGATGTGAACTACTAGGGACTATTGAGCTCGAAAACAGCACCGATATTCCATTTGAACAGCAGAGATTAGAAACTACGTTTATGTTCGGGGATACAGAACTTTTTGTCAAAACGAAGAACAAGACCACTGGAAAAGAAGCCTATATGACCTTTGAGTGCTTCACATAAAACGATTTTAAAAAATCGAAATGACGATTATTACCTTCTTGCAAACTCTGTAGTGACTTAAAATATTCAACTACTTCGATGCCTTTTAAGACTCTGTGTGTTCATAAAACTTGTTTTTTATCTCTTTTTCTTTGGCTTTTAAATTATCTTAGCGTACAATATCATTCAGAATTTGAATGGGAAAGTGTCTGTATATACAGTTCTAAGAGAATCATGTTCTCCATAGTTGTAGTACATATTCATCCCGATAGCAAACAAAAGTTTAGAAGTTTATCAATTTAATTGTGACCCCATAAGACAAGTTTGGTTATTAATGCGTTTTTCTTGAGGGCAATAAAGGTTTGATAATAAATATATTCAACTTTAGAAAAAATAATTATTATTTTGATTACGAACGTGTAGTATGAAAGCAAAACAATAAATTTATCAAACTAGTCAGCGTTTCTCAATTTTTTAAGCGATAATTTTTAATGTTTTGAAATAAGAGATACGTTTGATAGGAATTCGTTTGGAAATAAAAATATATTTAGAATGGGACATCCCGTTTCATAACATCTTACTAACCAAGCTATGCTTTTCTTTTAACATAAAGTTGTCAGCGGGAATTCATTAAACAATTCGATAAAGCGAGTTAGCGAAACTTGGTCATTTGTTCGCTTACCCTACTGCATTCATACAGCATAAACGGAAGAAAAAATACAACCAATACTTCAATTTAGATTCTAAATAATTATTTATTACGATTTTAAATAAGCAGTTTATTCAGCAATTGAGTATTTGTTCTAAAAAAAATGCAATCGACCACATTATGTTGTATAAAATAAAAGCTTACATTTGTAGCGTCGTATATCATTGGTAAATGACGTCGCGCTTATCCGATCGAAACGAAATATTAACATATACAATGAGGTCACAACTTCTTTGGTGTTATACAATATGAGCGAGCGTTAAGTATGAATCATATTATTGACTATGCGAAAGTTAATTTTTTTGCGCATGAATAACAAGATAACCTTTCGAATTCTTCTTATTCTCCAATTGGCTGATAATCGGATTATGCTCTGTTCTGTAGTATGTTTATTTCACCGAAAAAAGTGTCTAATTTGTCACCATTTCATTACTTCATTTCATTCAAATTAATATGTGTTTAAACACTTGAAGGATGTCAAACTAAAAGTCCTATTATATTTTAGCGATGTAGGCTTATTTTTTTAATGTATATGTCAATGACTTTTCTTAACTCTTTTTATCCCCTACAACATATCATATCACGCGACTTTCTAAACACCTTAGAGTCTATGTTGCTTTACATGCAAATAGTTCTCCAGTTTATGCATCTGAAAAGACTTATTTTACCTTTATGTTACTCTATGATACCGAAATTGCAGAGAAAATACAGTAATAGTATATAAAAACAAAAACAAAAAAACAACAACAACAAAACGAGACTTTCATAAAACCAAGTGATATTTTGACACTTAACCATACATTGATAAAATTTATCAATTACGCAACAGAAAAGCTGTTACGTTGATATGGAAATTGTAGTCATTGAGCAAATATCGACATTTGCTGAAGGATTGCAGCTTTTAGTATTTTAGTTTTAACACTGGTAATGATTTGCCACACTTTATTTCTTCACACACAACAAAGTGTAAACAACAAAAACATAAGCGAGTACTTCTCTGCTGTTTTTCACTTAACAACATTGATATTTTCCTTTCGAAAATACTTGCATCACATTTATTTTAGAAATACAAGCTTAATTTCATGTGAAATTTAATTTAAAATGTTCAGGATTTCTCTAATTATTTCCCTAGTCTATTTCGGCGACTGCTCAAGTGCTGTTTGCAAAGCTCTATGTCCCGCCCACTTATCTATCCCATTAGCATATAGTGAGTCATTGATCCAGTTTGGAATTTCGTTGTTATTTCCAAAACATTTCTTTTTACCAAAGCATCGTGTGGACCTCGCGAGTTTATCAGACATTATATGGGGTTCTATCATAGGTATATGCTCACTTTTTTCTCTAATTATTTAAACTTAAGCAGCACTGAGGCTTTAAGTATAAGTTCAAAGCACATGTAGACGTAAACGTAGTAAATGTATCAGTCAGCAGTGTCTCATTGTTCACGGTGCAATCTACGTGTCTGTTTGCGACAACAACTCGACCGGTTTGTATACAGTTGTTGTTTTTTCTTAACTTAACTACGCACCAAAGCGTTAAGTACATTGTCACTAAAACATTTGCATGTCACTCAACTGAATACTTTTTAAGTTATCCACGTGTAAATACATTGACGAACAACGTTGTATTTTGTGAATCAATCCACAGGTCACCTAATTAAAAATACTTTTAAAGCTGCCAAACCCACGTGTCAATTAATCAAAAACTTCTTGTTAAAATTGTCCAATCCCTGTGTCGATAATTAAACAATACTTGTTTTAGTTGGTCAATTACCGTACCGATTCATTTAGGATTACTTGTTTAAACTGTCACATCTACATGTCGATAATTAAAAACTACTTGTTTAATTTGGCCAATTCACGTGTCAATAAATTGAAAAAAAAAATGTTCCAACAGTCGAATCCGAGTGTCGACGTGTCAACAGATGAATGACTTATTGTTCAAAGTGTTCAATTCAGTTGTCACTTAATTAAAGAATACTTGGTTAATCAAAGGTACTACTAAGTATTACTTCTTTGAAAACATGCTTGATTCACAGTTAACTTATTTATATACTTCTTGTTTAAGATTTCTAATTCACTAGTATCAACTACACTCAACGACAAAAACGAATACAGTTGATCTTTTTTTCCTAAAGTTATCGAAGTAATGTTATTTATTTCGTTGCATGAATAAATCGATACTCAGTCATTGGGCCCAGCGCAATTTCTCGGTGCTTATGACTTTCAATACAGAAAAGGCACGATTATTCCGAAAACGGCCCTTTTCATGTCCGACATGTACACTAGTCATACGTTTAATTTATTTTGTTTGAATTAAGTGAAACTATGGGACAATAAAAACATATTCAAATATATATAATTTAAATTTTATTTAAATCCACTGAAAATCAGAGGTCGGAGGCGGTTTGACTGTTGCGCACCGGAGCATCGCAATCATTTGTTGCGTACTACTTCAATTGTACCAGAGTGACTATAAATAAGCTGTTGCACGACAACGACATTATTAGACGGCCTAAAATGTGGCAGACCAAGGGTTTTGACGCCGTGACAAGACGCCAATACCAAGACGACTCTGCTCAGAAGCTGGTTCAAACCAGTGACAGATACCTCACGTCACAATGTTGGTACACATGGGTAAGATTTGTTATATCTCAGGTTTATCACTTTTTATCACTTTTAAGTTGTTGGTATATTTTTACAAATCATAATTTAGTTTTGCCCGAAATACCTTGGAATTGACTTAATCATTAAAGTTACAGTCTTATTTTAAATCAATACATACACATGTATAACAAACATCAATTTTGAGCGATAAACCTTTATATACAAACTAAATAGTCCATTTATGGAAAACATTAATTACTGATAACAAGATTGTAACCATGTATTTTATAGCTGAAAACGCAAAAATATTAGATGATTGTTGAATGCTAAAAGATTTACTGTGATCTTCCATCGTGTCATAAGGTAGAAATACCCTGTTTTCTGCACCTTTCGTTCGAATTAAACTTGGTATCCTTCATAAGAACCATTGTGTTTGACATGTATTCATCCTTTTCAACTTCCTGGTAAATCTTATTTGGAGTAAGAGTGCATCTTTAAGGACTGTACAACTCATGAATTTGCATGACACATCAATAATCATTTATAATAAGATTTTATCAAATCAATCAGTTTTCAACATTGTCCAGCCAAAACATATCTTTTATGTGAAAAAAGCTATTTTTTGAAACCAATTCAACACATGTAATGCTTGATATTTTGTTTTAGGCAGTCGTTTCACGACGGCCCTTCGTCGACTTTAACAAAGGAGATTACACGCAAGACGTCCATATGTCGGTCAAGTTCTCTGTCCAAAGCATCGTTAGTACCGGCGCGCTTGGTGTTATGTCCGATGGACGAGACGACCGTGGGGCACGCAACTTTGCACCGATGAGTCGAAAATTATCGTCAGCAAAAAAGATCGTCGGTTTAGTGTACGGAGACGTCGAAGCGAGCACCACGAACACTGTTGACAGGAGGGGGAAAGGGGTGGGACGGGGACTGAAGGTTAATATCTGAGAAGGTATAACAGCGTTCGGTAAAACTGACCTTTTTATTTTAAACGGGAATTTAAATGTGATAATGTACAGAGAACAGTTGTTATCATCATTTTTGTTCCGTATATGAGACATTTTTTTTCCTCCTGACATTTTGCAGTACGATAATGCACGCCCGCACGCTGCTGGTGCCACAGCGACACACCTGCAACAGGAGCAGATCAATGTCCTAGAGTCGCCAGCCAATTCTCCTGACCTTAATCTAGTTGAGAATAGTTGGAGTATGTTGGAGCGTGCAGTACGCAGACGTCAAAATCCATCGTCTAACGCAGCCGAATTGCACGTTCGCAGTTGGAAAACGGAATGCATTGCTACAGGAACATATCAAAGTTACTATCCGATCTATTCGGATGCATAGTAATTTATGCATTGATGCCAAGGGACGACATATAAAATATTTATCCTCGATCTCTCTATACCTTGTTAAATTTGACAATATAATGAAGTATTTTTACCTCGAAAAGTTCGTTTTCATTTGTGTGTTAATTATTAAAATATTAAAGAATGTTAAAAATGTATCCTTTTTTGTCGATCTCTGTAAGTGCCGGCTAAACATTCACGTGTCACGGTGACCTAAGTAAAACTGGTCTCATGTCGGAGTCCCATGTTGGGAATCTGAATAAAAGCAATATATGTATTTATTTGTTCAACTAAGGATGTCTACATATATGTTTATTTTGGGCATATAATAGCCTAGTCCGTTCGTACTCAATCAAATAAAAAGTCAAACTAATCCGCGATTGCCCACGAAAGGTCAAGATTTCGTATTTGATGACCATCCTTAAAAAGGTTTGTTTGTTTGCAGTGGCTTGACCCAGATTTTCCTGCTGTGTCGGTCAAAGTGGTTGTATTAAAACTCACTGTCATGTCTGTCAATAATTTTGTTGTATGTTGTATATCAAGTCACTGCAATGTCCGCAGTTGGTTCCGATGTCGTGTTTTATTTAATTGCCATATTCATTGGTTTATTTATTCCAAACAGTAATACACCAATCATTAACATTGAAAGTTATAAATTAAACAATTTATAAACGGTGAATTAATGTAACAAGTAATGCTTACAATAGTATATATTCTGCAAAATTGAGAAGTAACCAGAACAATAAAATGGCTTTTTTGATTCTCTCTTCTCAATTGCATAAGTGTCAGTTGTCGGTTTCATGGTATTCCAAGTCACTGCTATATCTGGCGGTGTCCTCGTTATCGTAATTCGTATCACTGCAGTGTCAGGCGGTAATATTGTCATCATATTCCATGTCACTTCCATGCCTGGCGGTGCTTTCATATCACTACGATGTATGTCAGTGCTCTCGTCATCGCAGTTCATGTCACTACTATAACTGTCAGTAATCTCGTCATCTTATTCCATTTCACTACCATGTATGTTTGTGCTATCGTTATCGTATTCCATGTCACACCAAATCTGTCATTGTTCTTTGCATTGTATTCAATGTCACTGCCTTGTCTGTCAGTGTTTTTTGCATTGTATTTCATTTCGCTGCAATGTCTGTCAGTGTTCTTGGCTTTGTATTTCATTTCGCTGCCATGTCTGTCAGTGTTCTTGGCTTTGTATTTTATTTCGCTGCCATGTCTGTCAGTGTTGTTGGCTTGGTATTTCATTTCACTGCCATGTATGTCAGTGTTCTTGGGTTAGTATTTCATTTCGCCGCCATGTATGTCAGTGTTCTTGGCTTTGTATTTCATTTCGCTGCCATGTATGTCAGTGTTCTTGGCTTTGTATTTCATTTCGCTGCCATGTCTGTCAGTGTTCATGGCTTTGTATTTCATTTCGCTGCCATGTGTGTCAGTGTTCTTGGCTTTGTATTTTATTTCGCTGCCATGTCTGTCAGTGTTCTTGGCTTTGTATTTCATTTCACTGCCATTTCTGTCAGTGTTCTTGGCTTAGTATTCATTTCGCCGCCATGTCTGTCAGTGTTCTTGGCTTTGTATTTCATTTCGATGCCATTTCTGTCAGTGTTCTTGGCTTTGCATTTCATTTCGATGCCATGTATGTCAGTGTTCTCGGCTTTGTATTTCATTTTGCTACCATGTCTTTGTATTACATGCCACTGTCATGCCTGACAATGATCTCGTCATTGTATGTATGTGACTGTCAAATCTTATCGTTGCTTCATTAGCCATATGTCATGTCACTACCGCGTTCATCGATACTCCCATCGGCATATGTTCATAGCACTGTCGTAACCGTCTAAGTTCGATTCTAGTATTTCTAGTAACTCACGTGTCCGTCATTGCTTCATTGTGATATTAAATTCCACTGCTCTTTCCGCCGAAATACCTATCGTCGTAGTTCATGCAACTGCTGTCACCGCCGAATTTCTCTTCGGCATGTTTGATGTCTTTTCACTATCATGTATATTAATATTCTGCCAACAGTATTAATAGCTATTCAGTATCCGTCTATGTTACCGCGGATAATACCAAAGTATCTCAAAGCCTCATAAGTTGTTTAATTGTTGTTCTTTACGCTATCGTTGGCATCGCCTATGTACTAATTGTCATTTTCGTTCTGTTTTACATGTATGTTACTCCCCCTTCATTTGGGATAAACATATGACATATAATGTTGAAATAAATTCGATGTAGCATCTGTTTAACACCGCGTAAATATATCGTCTTCATCACTAATTAATTTAAGATGTTCATAATTTTAAGCTTACAAAAGAACATAATTCCTTCAAATTTTAAAAATTATCGTTCAAAACTTGACTTTATTTTAATGCCAACCATGGAATACATGTTTTAAACAAAAACTTATCCAAAACATTGTATTTTGTCTCCAAGCAAATCGTTTATTATTTTTTATAACTGCGGGTGACAAAGAAACAATGCATCAATCGGATAATTAGGTAACAGATGGTCACATGTACTAGTTTGTTAAAATCACTTTTTTTCATGGATGAAATTATGATGGAGAACAATTAAATTATCGGCCCAAAACCTTCAAGCACCGCAAAAATAGATAATATTTTTACACTGGATGGATCGAAAGCATCGTTGCAAAATGCAGGCACTCATCATCCCTTTTTACCAAACAGCTATAGTGTAATGAGCCATTTTACTATATGCTTCATTATATCATGTTTTGTTTGCAGGGAGGAAGTTAACTCTATATTGAGGATAGTTAATACTTTTGCTGTTTTCCTGTAAATTGCAGTACATTTTTTTAGAAATAAATCACTGTGATTTATAATTTGTTTTTGTTTCTTAATTGGTGTTGAAGCGTGGTTAAAACACAATGTCAAATTTTAGAAATCGTGTAAGTCTGTGCTGTGAAGCTGGACTATAATGAACTGAAACAATTCATATTTATGAGAAAATTCAACACCAATATAGTAAAAACAGCCTGAAGAAAATAATTATGCTAGTGTTTGTGTTGCCGTAGGATAATGCGACAGGTTTCATTTATGTATTGATCAACATGTAAATATATTCTACATGTCTCAAATGCGTTACCCAAGAGATGTATATTTAATGTTTTAAATAGAAGAAATTGTGTTACCTTTGAACAGAAAGTACTATACCGCCATGGGTTTGGATTTGTTTGGTTAAGTAAAAAGTGGCAAATGTTAATGGTTTTGGAAATATTAGAGACCACACCTATGTGGCACATGTACACATGTTAAATCCATGTTAAATCCAGAAATATCAACATACCCTTTTATGTGACAAAATCATAAGCGTGATTTCGGTATTCTAGCCACAAACTATTAATTTAAAATGTTCTAAATAAAAGGATTCCAAGAGAGAACCGAATTGGTTTATTTATGGGGGTTTTTTAATTTTGATATTCAATTTGGATGATTTGAAGATGAGTGTCATGTTATAAAATGTATGCACTTCAAATGGTACATGTTAGGATATGTTGGGTGTCAAGTATTCTTTCATTCCTACTGTGTAATATACTAAGTCTACAGTGAAGAGAACAATTTTGAACGCACTTTGTTCTTCTGTTAAAAAATATGTATATTTATTGAATAGCAGAAACTACATCCTAAAAGACGGATTGTGCAACACAGTTAATGCCCGACCCCGTAACAGGGAACATAGACAGTCTCGTGGATCAGCTGTAGTTCACCAATCACTGTTTCACATAATTGACATTTACAAAAAATATGATTCAATGGTCACAGCAAACAGCCATTGGAATAATAACAGATTAATGTACAAGAATAGTTTATTAGAGCCTCACTAAACGTGCCGCAATCATAAACATGGAACTTGTGTATATATTGTTTCATTAGATGTAGAAGGAAACCAAACTCAGAGTTTAAGCGCAGATCTACTTTAAAGAAACATATTTAAATGCTAATGAAAAAATGAATGAAATTGTCTGTAAAAGTACTTAATTGTTTTGGGGATTATAAATATCGTCAATATATATTTTTTATTTTGAACATCATGATATTCTCAATATGTGATGTTTCGATTTCACGAAAGAAGACGAGTTTGGTCAAGCACAAATGTTTAAATGAGATTGTAATAACGTTTTAAATGCGTTTTGAAGGTAAACAAATAAGGAACCAATCATTATAAAGAAATTATGTATTTATATAAAAAAGGAATACTTAATTAAAAGTAACTCTATCCTGTCAAACAACCTTGCATGGACATACAATAAATGTTTTAAAGCAGGATCACTGCCTCTATACTGAATGCCTGTCACATGACTAATCAGTAACAGTAAGATAAACGCGTACACACTACTAGGGTCATAATCCGTTGCATTTCGGATGCCATTTAACATATCTATTTTATCAACGTTTTAAGATTCATTGCCTTTGCCGCGCAACACGAAAGTGTTCCAATGGCCTACATTGCCCTCGAGCCATATGGAAACATATGGAAACAATTACTAAAATTACTGTTACTTCTGTAACAAGAATTCATATACTTTTGTAACCGTTTATTGTCTTTTCTCTGGTTTGTACAAATATTTTTAAAACATTTGAAGGAAAAATAGCTAGGGCTGAAAAAACACAAAACAGCAATAAAATTCATGTTCTAGGTCTACATACTGTGTGATAGTAAAGATCGAGGTTGCATTGCTTCTGTATGGTGGTAAACCGGTGTTATACATGTCAATACCCTATCTAAAACTTAAATTAAATCTTCATAATTGGGCATTTTATAAACTGATTTAAAACGAGTAAATGGAATGAAACACAAGTGCTTTTTAGTATATCCAAAAGCTTTCTTATCATTTTCGTCCAAAAGGCATTAATCATTCAGTGTTAAGCAGGCAATTATCTAGTTTAAATACTCGTGTAAACAAATTCTGATGTAAGTAATCATTGCTTTCAATAATGTTTTTTTTTAATCGTATCACCAGGTTAAATTCAGTTCTAAAGTAAACAAAACATTAAACACCCCAAGGGGGCTAACTTTTGCAGACGCGGTAATATTTATAACAAAAGATTTAAGTCCCTTGGGAACACTCAAAGTGTGAATTGTAAAAGCACGCCTTACAGTTCCAAGTTAAGTAAAGAACAATACTTACAGTGCATATTGACACATATTTTCTAAGAATGCTTTGATAACAGTTCCCCCAACATCCATAGCAATATATTATATGATTGGTGATAAAATCATATTTTCTCATATAATCAAAGCATTTGTGCCTTTAAAGTGACACTCTTATTCGAAATCAACACATACACATGTATAATAAACATATATTTTGACTGATAAACCTTTAACTACTTACTTAATATTGCATTAATTAATTAATTACTGAGAACAAGATTGTAACCGTGTATTTAATAGCTGAAAGCACAAAAATATTAAATGAATGGTGAATGATCAAAGATTTACTGTGATCTACTATAGTCTCATAAGATATAAATATCATGTTTTATGCTCTTTTCTTTCACATTAAATTCGGTATCCTTCATAAGAACCATTGTTTTCGACATCCTTTTCGTTCTTTTTGGAATATTAAAACACTATAATTATTTATTTATTATCATTTATTATGTGTATTTTAAAACAATGGAGCTGCTTGAAACTAACACTATGAATGCAGCAAATAAGTCGGGACAAAATCCCTGGTTGTTATGCAAACATGGGTAAGAAATTGTCATCGACTGTCAATTCGTCAATTACAATTCTATGTAAGAAATAAATTAAAGCAATTTGAAAAAAAACAATATTAATATTAAATATTAATGACTATTCATTTTGTAAAAATACTGTCCAAAGCCCCGTATTTGTTTGATACGGCTCAAAGATATGGTTTGTAAAATAATATGAATTTTACGGGAAAAGGAAGTAAATTCCTCGCTGCATTATTCTTTTGAGATCGATATCCGATCACCTGGTTTGTTATCGTCCTTAGTCATATTGTCGCCGGAGATTTTCTTTTGTCTAAAGGATCTTTTGCAGGTGCGTTTGACATTTTTATTCGAAATTATTATGTTTTGAATGTTAATGTTAATTAAAAAATATAGCTATAAATTAACTATAACTACCGATGGTTTAAATTGCAAGTTATGGTTAATTTAAAGATTGTTGGGTAAGATAAACAAGTTGAAAAGTTCGCTCAGTTGGTAAAACCCCTGTCACACGGGGGCCGCGTTCCCATGGCGTCGAAGAAAAATCCAGAACGCTGATCAGCGCGCAGTGGAATCTCAAGCATCGCCGCGGCAACGCAATGGTGTCGCCAGAGAACGCGGCGGCATCGTATAAGACGACGAGCTACGGCGCGCACTTAAAGCATGCGCAAAACAAACGCTGTCGCTCGACGTTCTGATTAGGTCGCAGACGGATCGCCGAGAGGTCGCCGTAGCAGCGCAGCTCGGTCTCCTACAACGATACAGGATCGCCGCTGGCGTGCACAGAGGTCACAATGGTTATCGATGGCGCTTGCACTGCGATCGTACGGCGTACTTATGACGAAACTGCGTCTCTACTGCGCGTCTACGTCTACAGCTATAGTTTTTTTATTATTATTGCGCTCTCATAACTATTGAACGGAGGCGCCATGGTGACCATTGCATTTCCCAATGCGTTTCTACCGCGTCAATCGGCGTTTGCATGACAGTGAACCAACCCAACGAAACAGTTTTATACATTCATAACACCTTGAGTGATGTGCAACAGCAGGTGGGGCTACTGATTGCCTATACGCAGGTCCAGCTGATCCAGGATGGTGCAGACGCGGTGAATCTCATCCAGAGACGACGACTTGCTTCTGTTTGCGGAAGGCAATTATCTTTCACCGCCTTTTTCTCCTTTCCACCTCGGGCGTGGTCTAATCTGTCCGAAAGCAATTGGAGGAATTGGAAACTGATTGAGACATCGCTGTTATAGGTAGTGCAAAACAACACTCCGCCAGCGCAGTGTGAGCACCGTGAAAGCGCACTGAACATGCAGTGCGCATAAGAGAACAACTCGATGCGCGCAGTGGACGCGCCGTGCGAGCGCCATGAGAGCGCAGACTATCGCCATATAGAACTCCGTAGGAACGCCATGGAACTTCATAGAAACGCCAATGTCGTCTCGCGACCACCGTGACATCGCCAACGTCATGCAAAATATCGTTTTTTCTGCGATCTCACGGCGCTCTGAAAAATTTATCAACGACGTGCAGTCGCAGTGAAATTGTGGCTTGGTGTGACAGGGACTTATAACGCACATGCTCAATCATTTCAGACGCAGTTGGTTACTGTTCGCACAGGTGTACTGTTGGAATATGACACATGATTGTGTTTTAATGAACTGTTACAAGAATGGGTCCAAGTTTTTGTGAAAACGAATGGGTCCAAGTTTTTGTGAAAATATACATATACAAGAAGGTTTCAAAGGGGTTATCTTGAATTTCATGACCTTTTTCTCGTAAGTAGATATGACGAACAATTGAGATGTTAACTTTTAGTGTTCCTTCTACAATGATAAAACTACATCTTGGACGCAATAAACTAGTTTAAAGATATCGTTGAAGTAGTAACAAGTGATGTTTGTGTGCAATGATCAATATGTGAAGTGCACATTATCAAACTTAAGGATAACAATTATCAAATTCAAAATGATTTCCCCACATTTAAAATATATCCTCATCTTTAAATCTAACCTAGTAATTGATAACCTAAAATATTGATATCTCTGATGTTTTAATTCCTATTCCGAAATGTTTTACATCGAGAAAACAAGAAAGAAGTATCTTTTTTGTACGTAAATTGCTTAAGTCTGACTTTGATAGGCATTCAGTTTTGCGTCTTCGATTTTCGTGACATTGAGTAGTAAACACCAAAAAGTGACTTATCCGCTGTGTGATTTAAATATGTAAGATATGGAACAAAATGATAACTAGGACAAGAGCACCGCGGAGTGAACGTGAATAGACGAGTGTTATTTTAGCATTTAACATCGGGTTTTTTTCAATGCCACTTACCAAAATTGTCACCAAAGTATGCTTTGAGGGGGGGGGGGGGGGTTAAGAGATTAATGGTATATGCTCTGATATAACATGAGGTCTGTACACTTATCTAATAAAACCAATTTAAAAGGCTCTATAACAGATCACACGATGTTCTTATCTGCTTACCTCTTGGTAACAGTGGAATGGTTTTATCTGAAAGATAACTTTATTGCGGTTATTTACGCTTTGTTTTACTTTGTAAACGGCGTAAAAGTTCCCCGACATATACTCTCAATTTTAATAAATTATATGAGATAGACACAAATCGGTTCTCATCAGAATTGCAATTTTACCTTTTACTTAACAAGTACTTACTTGTCAAGAGGATTCGCGCATTTGCCATAGCTTGAGGCTTACCGCGTATGATTCGCCGTATGGGTGTTTGCCGGTTTTACGGCTTTGGCTCTGAATCATTCTAGCGATTTATCTCCTTCATAAAGTCCAAAGAAATGAATTCTCTTGAAATAAGTGGAAAATTATGATTTACTTGTCTGTGGAATGTCTGCGACATATCTTTCAATCGAGTGTCATCATAGATACAACTAAAAAGTGGTATTTTCTTATTAGGATTTTATATCTTATGATTAGGTCATATCTTAATTACAAAATAGTATAACATTTGATCGTTTCGCTCCTTTACACCTTCTGTCCACGTAAAATACTAAGAAATTACATGTTTTTCTCGAAATACGAGATACTAGATATGAACATTGATATAAAGTGGCATTTTACTATTGAAAGCGTATACCTGCAATATAATGTTATTGAATTCGTATGAAATATCTGCACAAGTTCTTGCACGTAAAGATTACTATATGCCAGAACTGATATATTTATGTTTTACATAAATTCAATTTCCTTAACATATTGAGGTCTATCTTTTGCAGGTCTGCCCCTAAGTTTGATGTTCGTCCATTGAAGTTTGCACACAAACAACGAATTAAATAAGGTATTAATCAGGACCCGGGAGAGCTGGTTACGTCATAAGGGCGAGTTTCAATCATCACAATAACTGTTCACTGTAGACAATGTACTACTCGAATCACGAAGAGTTACACTTTTAACACCAATTAATACATTTTTACACCAGTGTTGAGTTACTTTTCCAACATGAAATGTCTCATCTTTACATCATTGTTAAGTTCCCTTATCACGATTCCACATTGGTGTTGAGTTACGCTTTCAACACACAAATCTCTCGTTTTAACCTCACTATTGAGTTTCGCATTTTACACTAAATATCACACTTTGACATCAGTGTTGAGCTCTTGTAATATACACTGAATATCACCCTTTAACATCACTGTTGACATCTTGCTTTCTACACTACATATCACATTCTGTCATCAGTGTTGGGTTCTTGCTTTTTATACTTAATAGCACACTTTGACATCCGTGTTGAGCTTCGCCTTTTACACTAAATATCATACTTTGACATCAGTGTTGAGTTCTTGCTTTTTACACTGAATATCACACTTTGACATCAGTGTTAAGTTCTTGCTTTTTACCCTTAATATCACACTTTGACATCAGTATTGAGTTTCGCTTTTTACACTTAATATCACAGTTTGTCATCAGTGTAGAGTGCTGCATTTTTACTTAACATCACACTTTGACATCAGTGTTGCGATTTGCTTTTTACACTAATTATCACACTTTATATCAGCGTTTTGCTTTTAACCCTAAATATAACACTTTATCATCAGTGTTGCGTTCCGCTTTTTACACTAAATAACAAATTTATTATCAGTGTTGTGTTTCGCTTTTTACACTGAAAATCACACTTTGACACCAGTGTTGAGTTTTGTTTTTTACCCTCAATATCACACTTTGACATCAGTGTTGAGTTTCGCTTTTTACAATGAATATCACACTTTGTCATCAGTGTTGAGATTTTCTTTTTACACTGAATATCACATTTTGATATCAGTGTTACGATTTCCTTTAACACTAAATATCACACTTTGACAACAGTGTTGAGTTTTGCTTTTTACACTTAATATCACATATTGACATTAGTGTTGAGTTTTGCTTTTTATACTGAATATCACATTTTGACCTCAGTGATGAGTTACGCTTCACACGTTTACATCAGGATTTATTCTGCATTTTGTTACATCAACAGGTTGAAATATATTTCTTTTCAAAATGTTGTACTGATTGATTCCTGTTTTCAACAATGCTGAAAATACTGCAAAAGTAATATGCATACACCAATCCCCGAATTTTGCTACTTTTCTAGTTTAGCCTAGTCTTGGGCAAGGAGGGGAAATCTTTGCCACTTGAACGCTCTAACTCTAACATGCCTTTCTTGTCTTAGCAGATCTAATAATCATGCCAAGAAATGCCCAAAGCAATACCTTAATGGTTGCTGCTTTCGACTTTGGGACCACGTATAGCGGCTATGCTTTCTCCTTCCGAGACGATCCAACCAAGATTCAGACAAACCACAACTGGTATGCAAGCGGTGGGTCTTCCCAGCTGGTGTCATTAAAGACACCTACCTCCGTTCTTTTAAACCCTAAAGGAAAATTCGATTCATTTGGATTCGAGGCTGAAAATAAGTACGTAAGCCTGGCTTTCGACGATAAACACGAGGGCTGGAGGTTGTTTCGGAGGTTTAAAATGGTTTTGCATAGCAATGAGGTACGTTTTTATATGACTAGAACATGTTTTACCTAACAAACACTATCAATAATGGCACTACGATTCGTATACAAGAATATATATCTACTCTTGTTTAGAGATACAGGGTGAAATGTCTAGCAGGTGTTTAACGAGAATCATACGATGACACACTATAGCAAACCACATATTTTATAGATAAAAATATATCATTATCATTCAGGTAGGGGTTATAACGCCTTGGAACTGTAAGTGAAATCATGGGGGTTAAACTTCATTACATGTCGTCAACCGCGTTCTGATTTCAAAGTGCAAAATTAAACATTTAAGTCTTTGTGGAGATCGTATACTATTTAAAAGTAAAATTAATATCTTTTTTAGCACTTGACGAAACGCATTACGGTGGAGGACTTTTCCGGTAAACAGATGGCGGCTTTTCCGCTTTTCGTCATGTCGATCAAATACCTGAGAGAACACTTACTGGAGGAGGTTACATCGCAAAAAAGAGGAATCAAAGAGACTGAAATACTGTACGTGTTGACCGTCCCGGCTATCTGGGATGACAATGCCAAGAGGTTCATGAGAGATGCAGCCGTTGCAGTACGTAATGGCTTTTTTGTTGAGTTGTGATATGCACTGAGACATATACTTTTACATAGATACAAATTCTTTTTTTCGAATAATTGAATAGTATGTATCATAATAAGGTTATTAATCTAGATTTAATATTGCAACATAGAACAATATATTTACTAGCCTGGAAAACACCTTAAATGAAGGCTTTGCGATCGATAACTTAGTATTTTACATGTTCTATTATTACACGCGTTTTCATTAGAGACCTCAACCGGGTATTAAAACGAAAGAAAGCTGAGGTAGCGTGCAGTTAAACTACAACGATATTCACGTATATTGCACGCTTCTAATTGAATTCCCATAACATTTTTCAACAAAACCCATTTTCAATGCAAATGAAATAATACAACTGTCTTCTGCAAAGGCTAAAATAGACCCAGACCGCCTTAAGCTGGCCTTGGAACCGGAGTGCGCCTCAATTTGGTGTGAAACGTTGGGTACGGACGTGAAAGGCGCTGTAGCCATTGCTGGGTCGCAGTATATGGTCGTCGATCTCGGAGGTTAGACATTTTGTAGATACAGCAGCAATTTTAATATTTAGTATACTTGCGTTAATTAGGCTGTAATAGGAAGTATATGAAACATTTTATAAATGAGAACTTAGTCTAAGTCATCGTGGGTTTTTAACCATAACATGTTTAAACGATTTACTCCAGGGGGGACAGCAGATATATCCGTACACGAAAGAAAATCAGACGGAACTTTGAAGGAAATCCACAAAGCTAGTGGCGGTCCTTGGGGAGGCATCTTTGTGGATAAAAACTACATGAAAATGTTGGATCAGTTGTATGGGGAGGAAGCTCTAATTGACCTGCGAAAGACGGAAATGAGCGATTATTTTGATATCACTCGTGATTTTGAACTAAAAAAACGAACATTTAATACCGATAAAAAAGAGAATTTTGTCATTCGTTTGTCTGTTTCGTTGCTTGACATTGCTAATAAACATTCTGAAAAATCCCTAGAGGAGAGAATTGCAGCCATGGACATTCAGAAAAATGCCATAGCACCGAGGGGTAAGGACAAACTGAAGATCGATGAGACACTTGTCCAGTCATGGTTCAAAGGTCCAATTGATCTGCTGATCCAGCACATCAAGTCGCTTTTATCAGACCGAAAGATGAAACGCGTGCAAACAGTTATTCTGGTCGGCGGATTTAGCGAAAGCCCATACGTTCAGAAGAGATTGAGAAAGGAAATACCCGGCGCGAGGGTGATCGTTCCTGCTGACGCGGGTCTCGCGGTGTTGAAAGGCGCCGTGAAGTTTGGACACAACCCATCCATAGTCTCCTCCAGGATTATGAAGTACACGTATGGGACTGAAGTATTACGAACATTTGATAAAAACAAACATCCAGCGGAGAAGAAACTTTTTATGCAGGGAAAGTGGAAGGTTGATAATTGTTTCGATGTGTTCGTGCCGGTGAACGAAGAGGTGAAAGTGGACCAACAGGTGACCAGGGGATGTATTCCTAACAGTGAAATATCCCTCACACACATCTACAGGACGACAAAGCAGAACCCGGAGTACACAACAGACTCAGGATGTGAACTGCTAGGCACTGTTCAGCTTGAAAACAGCACCGATATTCCATTTCAACAGCAGGTTATAGAAACTACGTTCATGTTCGGGGATACGGAACTTCTTATTAAGATGCAGAACACGACCACTGGAAAAGATGCCTTCATGACCTTTAAATGCTTCCAATAAAACATTTTTGAAATAATCGCAATTACTTACATTACAAAATTTATTTCATAGGGTATTTGTCACAATATGTATAGTATTTCGAACAGCTCAACAACGACCGCGACCGCACCTATATTTTTATCACAAACCAGATGTTTTGTTGTATTAGCTTTTTTAAAGCTAATATATTATCAACTATGATTTTCCTACACAGTTCTAGTGTGTTTTATAAAGTGAAGTAACCAATGCTTGAAGTTTTATAGACAAACAACAACAACAAATCGCCCAAAAAGTCAATTTTCCTTTTTCTTTTGTAAGAAGTAATTGCAGAAATGATGACAAATTTGCTAAAAAGAATAACTGAACATTAAAACGATTGTATTCATATTGGTGTGTATCAATTATACATTGTTTATCATTGAACATGTTGGGTACTCGTATATTAACCGGTGTAGCATTAGTTTCAATTAATTCAAACAAAACGGCATCTTCAGGTAATCACACTGTGGGTCGAATAGAAAATGAATGTAAGTTATTAATGACAATAAATGTATTGTGACCTTGCTCGGAGTTATTGGTCATCATTCAATCCACAATATAATAATTAAAGATGCACTCTTACTCCCAAATAAGATTTACCACAATTAATAATATTGTTTTAATATTCCACAAAGGATGAATACAGGTCGAAAACAAGGTTCTTTTAAAGGATACCCAGTTAAATTTGAGAGAAATGTGCATAAAAAACACGGTATTTCTACCTTATGAGGTTAAAGTAGACCACAGTAAATCTTTTAGCATTCACCAATCATTTAATACTTCTGCGCTTTCAGCTATTAAATACACGGTTATAATCTTGTTATCAGAATTTAATAGTTTCCTTAAATGCATTCTTTATTTAGTAGTTAAAGGTTTATAAGTCAAAAATGATGTTTGTTATACATGTGTATGTATTGATTTTGAATAAGAGTGTCACTTTAATTATGCAATATAAAAATGTGCACCTCATACTGGTAACAATAAGTGTTTATTTTCTGAGTGGAAATTGGAATAATGATCAATGCCTTCAAGCATGGTCGCAACATATCAATTGTCAATCATTATATTATATTTACACCTCAACTTCCATTCCTGAAATGAACTGCTTTTCGGCAATTGCGTTCATCAATCGATGAACGCAACATCTTCGGATATGTTCTGATCGCAATTCATCGGATAACTGTATACATGAAAACTATTGATTTTGTTATTGTTTGTATTGTTTCAGCAGGTCCCGTAAAATATAAATCAACATTTTAGAAAGTATATATTTTAAATGTACTGTTGAGATAAGTGTTTGAATTTTACATTTAAAAGTGATTTCAAATGGTTGATCTTTTCCCGCGTTATTGTGACGTCATTTGAAAAAATGTTTCCGGTTACAGTCGGGTCGTTCTATTTACAGAATGGGTATGATGGTATTAATAAATGGGTTTCGTAAATGAAATGAAATCTTTTTTGACAATTTTTGAATGAAATGAGGAACTATTGGTGTAAATATAAGGAATGAATTGCGGGGTTGATGTCATTATCGGGGATATGAACGCGGACTCCTTCGGACTCCACACACTTTGACCAACCCAATTGCGTTCATACCCCGATAATGACATCAAGTCCGCAATTCATTCCTTAATTATTTCCAAAATTTAAGCCACTGTGGGTAAACATGTTTTGTAAGTTTTAAACTGTGGTAAAATGAATTCTCACTGAAATGAAAATTGACTTAGCTCGTCCAAGCTTTTTACTTTGTTAAGAGTATTTTCCTAAAGGCTATTATTCGATTTAATTTGTAATACTCATGACTAGAATGTTACTTTATGACGTCGATTTTGAAGAAGACAGCTTATATCAACAGGAATATGTTTAATTGTTAGGTCTACAATTATGTGTCAACGTCATTTGTGACCAAATACTAACAAAAAAAAACACGCTCGGACAGACCAAAAATAGGTTAGCCTTACTTCAGTTAATAACCTTGATATCTGTTTTCTTGTTCCCTTAGGCTTCCTATAGTTTCGTTTTGTATATGTTGACCGATATAGGGAGTTACAGATATTTGCAAACATAACTCTCATCATAGCACAACTATTGTATATATGTACATGTATATCCTTTATTACAACTTATCTGTGATTAAACATATAACGTTATTGACACGTTAATTTAATTAATAGATTGCATTATAAAATATTTTGATTTACTGAACTTATGAAGTTGATGTATTTGCGTATTTGATATTTATGTTTTTTTTGTTTTTGTCGTTTTTTGGTTGTCTAGTTTTGTTATTTGTATGCATGGAATCACCTGAAAACACTATATTGTGTATATATTTGTCCACATGGGCTATGACCTTCTGGATGTTCTGTAAATAAATCTTGAATCTTGAATCTATCTGTTTTCTTTTACAGATAACTCATAAATTGATTGATGCTGTTTGTGTAAAAGTTTTTAAATATCGAATATCAATCATAATAAATAACTAAATAAAGTTGCAAATGATGTTAAGGTGATTCAGGTAGAAACGTTATTTCAAACCTTTTTTTTCTAAAATCAGTTCTATGTTTTAATATGAATGATAAACATTATTAGAATACATGTATGTTATAATTATCTTAGAATTCGTGCTTACTCAAAACGGTAGATTAAATAGCATGTATTGGAACATGTTTCTCTAGCCCAATCGAAAGTTCATAATTGAGTTTAAATGGATTAAAGGGTAATGAATATATCGAACATTTTTTTTCTTTTTTATGTTAAAAAAAAATCCGCAAAAATCCGAGGTTTAAATACAAATTTGTTCATGCAAAAAGGTGCACTCTAACAGATTGAACGTTTTAACAACTTTTTTTTATTTTTTATCTTGGAACGAGCAGTTTTTTGCGAAAATATCTGAAAAACAGCGATAAAAGTCTAATGACTAAAGATCAGATCGCACATTTTCATATTTCCTCTCTAAATGATGTTTTATGCCATAGAACATTAAATCTGAAATGGAAATATGAAAATCTGCGATCTGATCTTTTGTCAACAGTCTTTCATCACTGGTATGCAAATATTTACGCAAAAATTTGCTATTTCCGGAGCAAAAAAAATAAAACTGTAAATATGTGAGAGTGCACCTTTAAGTAGCTCAATCCTTCACTACTCTCACTCATTCATCAGTGGTTTGACAATGATAAATGTAACTGTGGTACGCATAGCATCATCACCCTGGTGAACGAGAGTGTCACTACTTGGTATTGTCCACTTTACACGGGTTTCGAGGTGTTGTACTCATGCTGTCATGTTATCATGGACTTTGTTCTTTGAATAAACTTGAAACTTGAGGAGCAGTATTTACACATAGATAAGTGGTGCTGCTGAGTGCTGACTATATTTTCTACATCGATATGAAGATATATTTTACGGATGCATTTGCAATTACACGTAACAACATGGAACGTCTCAGACATGGCCCTGCGGGGTTGATTTGCAAAATGGAAGAACCCGATTGAAATACTTCGCACTTAAGCCATCTTCATCCACTTTATTTCGTTCATACCTGACTTTATAGACGCATTCTCTGAGAAGCTACTTGCAGGAATCGTGTAGCACGCAGAGCAGCTTAACTTATGTTTTATCCATTACCTGGCACTTGAGACCTGCATTGTGTGGAAATACTGAGAAAACACATACTAGGCTTATAATTATCTACCGGGCGTATCTACAGTAGTGATTTGTCGTAATTTGTTTTATTGTTGGAGATTATTATTAGCATAATTGAATACATGTTTCTATAGCAGTGACATTTTCTGTTTAAAAGCTTATTGGCTTTGCAAAACTGTCTTGTAGTCATAGCAAATATTTTGGAAATTATCTCTGGCATTGTTCGGACATTTTCATTGATATTTTTATAGTTTAAAAAAAAACATGTCTGACCAAGGAACTTGAAGGATCAAGGTTACATTAACCTTATCATTGTCTGCTTGAAGTCAAAATGGAAGGTAAGTTTAGTTTAAATCAAATCAATAAGATAAAATAATCGGAATGTAATCAATGTACGGCAGTCAATTGTATAAACCTGGTTAAGTCTTTTGTTTGGTTTAAGTTGGCTAAAGTATTTTTTTATCAATATTTATTCAAAAATTGATATTAACCAATGAAATAATTTAAATATGCTAACCAAGCCTAAAGATGACCAGCAGACAACTTGTCCAAGATTTAAACACTTGTGTGCTGATAATTACGGTAGTAAATATATACTTTATGCTGATTGTGAATATACAATTATGCATCAATATGCTTTGAAACATATCCACGCATATGCACTAACAAGTAAAGTATAAAGCACACCGCAGCTCGAAAAGCCGTCTTATCATATATTGGTCAAGCGATTAATCACAATAATAAACACAACGTTCCGGACATTTTCCCATTATAGCTATCACATTCTTGAAATAAAATACGTACATGTGAATATAAAACATATGCTAAGTACACGCATCTTTACAAGTCAGCAATATTGGTTGATGATAAGCATTTAGGCAGAAGAAAATCAGTTCTGTAACTCTCTGTGCAGATAGACATGTGAGTCATGCGCCGCCTGTTAGCACATTCTCACCGGAAGGCTCGGCAATGTTTATGTTGTAATTTTTGGTTGCTCGATCTCCTTCTTAGTTTGATGTGTGGTATGTCGTCGTTTGATGTTAATAACCTGTGTATCTGTAGTCCGAAAATGATTTTAAAGTGACATTCTTGTTCAAATTAAATACATAACCATGTATATCAAACAACAATTTTGACTTATAAACCTTCAACTACTTACTAAATAATGCATTTATGGAAAACATTTATTACTGATAACAAATTTGTAACCGTGTATTTATTAGCAGAAAGCGCAAAAAAATGATTGGTGAATGCTAAGAGATTTACTGTGGTCTACTAGGGTCTCATAAGGTAGAAATACCGTGTTTTATGTTTATTTCTTTCAAGTTAAGCTCAGTATACTTCATAAGAACCATTGTTTTCAACATTTATTCATCCTTTTAGGAATATTAAAACAATTTAATTAATTGTGGTAAATCTTATCTGGCAGTAAGAGTGCATCTTTAAGCGGAACTTCTAGAGTGGTCAACCAGACACTTTAAACTGTCCATGATGACTGTCCTTCGCTCATTAGGCTACCGTCGGGTCTAAGACTGATCTTCTTTGAAACTCAACACAGTTGTGTCCGGATTCTGGACACGCTTGTAATATTAATAGTTAACTGCATTTTTTTTCGTCAAAAACATATTTATTGGAATGATGAAATATAAGTGAAACTAAGTGCAACATTATGTCGATCAATTAATTCAAACATGTCAGTTTTCAAGACAGTTCTTCAAGACCGTGCATCTCAATCTAGTCGTATCCTTATCTGTGTCATGGGTAGGTGTGCATCAGTGACTTCTACATGACCATAAACAGCGATCAATCAGAACCAAAAAGGCTGTTATAGTCATGATAATATGGACTACATATACAAACAAGCATAGAAACACTGACGGATTGACAATTTTGGGGGGTAAATTAAGACTTTGGACTGACGGCCAGGAAGAGACCGAAGTATGGACAGATCGACAAACATACGTTCTAGGCAATTGGAATGACTACGAGACCACGGACGGTTTAGAAGTGCATGCAACAAACGGACGGACGGAATGACTGGCATACAGGCAAACGGACGGTAGTCAGAATTCGACAGAAATAATGTACATGCTGAAAACTGATATACAGACGGACGGACCGAGAAACAGACGAATGGCCCTAATTGGTGGAAATCAGACAGTTTAACTGTTTACTTAATGTAAATTGACAGATGGGGAAAGGGCAAAAAACCTCATACTTGAATAGACCAAAGTAACACCGAGGCAAAAATATTAAACACATGTTTAAGTTGCGAGGCATAAACACGAACACAAGCATTTGAAAATATGATATGAAACAAAAAGATTTTTGTCATTAAATTGAAGTAGCATGCATGAGATGTTTATCATGTTCATGCTGATAGATAGATTTCGAATAATCACGCCAGGAATCAGTATTGAAA
This sequence comes from Mya arenaria, assembly GCF_026914265.1. NCBI lineage: Eukaryota > Metazoa > Mollusca > Bivalvia > Myida > Myidae > Mya > Mya arenaria. The sequence goes on along the minus strand of NC_069130.1, from coordinate 14,756,229 downwards.
TTCTGCCAGCTGGATGGTAGTTATCTGAGGAATGGAAAAAAATCATTTTTTGTAAATGCTAGTCTAGAATAATGTGATCTATGGAAATGATCATTGCATAGCAATATTTATATAAAAAATGCATAAACAAGCTCAGCATGGCAACAAACAAGCATCAAGCATCCACATGATAAGTAAGGACTGTTTTTGTTATTAAAACAGAATCATTTTTGTCCGTGAGTTTACATTGAATAATAGTCGGTCATATAAATCTTTGTTTTATCACTTACATTTTGTCATGAATATGAAAGTTAATATCTTAGGGTTGGATTAAGGTATATGAAAAAGGCACGTTGATAGTCGCGGACCAGCTTCCTTTAATAAAAAAGAAAGAATCCGACACATTTTTTGTGAACTTTCGATGCTTGGTGATCCAATATTATTTCGGGATCATTTAAAAGGACCTGAATATATGATATCAAAACAGTTTAAAGTCACACTCTTATTCTAAATCAATACATACACATGTATAACAAACATTCATTTGGAGTGATAAACCTTCAACTACTTACTATATAATGCATTTATGGAAAATATTAATTACTGATAACAAGATTGTAACCGTGTATTTAATAGCTGAAAACGCAGATTTACTGTGAACTACTATAGTATCATAAGGTTGAAATACCATCTTTTCTGCACCTTTTTCAAATTTAAACTCGGTATCCTTCATTAGAACTATTGTGTTCGAAATGTTTTCATCCTTTTTAATACATTGTGTATGTCAAAACAATTGTATTAATTGTGGTAAATCTTATTTGGGAGTAAGAGTACATTTCTGACTTTCAAGAAAAGGTTATGTTACGACCCATATCAGCTCAAATAATGAGCAATGATAAAACACACTGTAATAACTTAATGTATAGCGTTGTAATGGTCATTTATTTATGAAGATATTCGTAAACAACAACACAAAAAAGCTTACAAATGACACCAAAATATAAATGTATATGGTAACCAGACATCAAGCTAATATAAAGAATAATGGTTTCAGCAATGAGTCGGATTCCTTAACTCGATGGGAATGGCGGGGGACCATACGAATCAAATTTGTTCAAGATGAACCAGCTGTACTGAGCTGCAGATCGCATGTTGACCAAGATATGAGATATGACATGTTTCACTTTCTGTTTAATGGCATGTTCCTTCATATACTTTGCAGAGTCGGTAGTGATGACAGGCGGTTCGTTTACGTCAACGACGCCAACAGACGACACTATCACGAGTCAGCCGAGCGGACTTAAGGTATAGAAATTGTCAAAAAAACAATTCAATGAAAAATACATCACGTAGCGTATTAACTCAATACGACTTTATAAACCGAAATCTTCATCATGTATGTGTGTGTTTGTTTAAAGGTTTAGCTGCTTATACCATAGGTATGTGTACTTAACTGTAAAGGTGTAAATATATATATATCAAGTATCTTCACCTACCTGCCGTATAGTTTTTGGCAGTGAATTACGCAACATGCATTTGATTGGTCTAATTCATCGGTTTACCCATTCTCAAAGACATGTATCATTCTCAGTCATGATTTGTGTTTTTCTGTCTCATACTTTGATCTTTCTCTGTCATAAAAGCTTTGTGGAACGTTTTATACCGTTTATCGTTTTTAAAGACGAACGGTTCAGAAAAGAAGGAGGTATGGCGAAGGTCCGTGGCCAAGGCGGCATTTGACGACACACTCATCGAACGGGATTGGAAGGCGCCACTGTGTACATGTGAACAGGGGCAGACATCCAGTGAGTGTTGATTGTTTGATTTCGCTGATTTACTTACCTTTCAACTTTAAACGAGCAATCATCGTAAATATAAAGTAAGTTATGTCAGACAAATTATGAAAGTTGCTTCACCTTACTGAATAAAACTAGTCAATGAGTACAAAGGGTTTAAGCTGAATAGTTATATGAGGATGTTGCACCCTCAGTGCTCCAGTCAGGATTTGAAAAGGACGGGGTGCTAGGTCAGAAAGGGTACTTACGGTACGCATTTACTGAGCCTTAATGGGACACTTGTAGTAGGCAGCATCAGGCATGATGTTTGAGAGAGAAAAAACATATTTTGATATGTGTATACATTTAGATACATTTAGAACTTTGTCTCGGCATGTTATCAGTCCCTCGCGCCAATGTTTACACAACAGCCTGGTTCCGTCAAGTATCACGTAGCCTCTAGGTAAAGCTAGCTATCTGGTTCGGGGTGACCTCTGCCCTGATCCGGTACAAGATAATATTTGTACAACTATTATGAATATTATTTCGATCGCATGCGTGGAGTGTTGTTTAATAGGAGTAACATTAATTATTTTCAATATATATTATTTCAGATGCAAGTCTGGCATGTTGTTGGTGCTATCACAAGTACATGCTAGCTATCCGGATGGGTGAGACGCCCTTCATGGGACTCTTGCCATGTGCAACGTTTGGGCTCAGGGTTAAGGTCAGAACCCAGTTTGGAATAAAGGTAAGTTACAAAGCTTCGTGATTTAAACGTTTAAACTTAACTACAACGGTTTTAAAACACTCGATCGTCTTGAAATCTTTGTTCATCTACTTCGTCGATACGATATTAAAATACATGTAGTGTGGTCACATGATCGTGTATCGTCGGCATCCTGGGTTTTTAATTAACCAGGTGTTCAACGAAAACCGGCTTTTGGGACTCAGGAAGTCGTAAGACGGGCGGGCGGTCGGACGAGTGTTAAACATTGGTTTCCGTCCAATGACTTTAGAAGTGATGAAACTTGATGTTTAGATAGCTTGTGTAAAGAGCTAGAGTGGGATTGTTGTTTAGGGGGTGGGGTCAAGGTGAAGTTCACCGTTACTAAAATAGAAACTTGGTTTCCACCCAAAAACTTTAGTTAGGAGGGATTGATAGTGAAGAAACCGTGTGTGTTGGTAGCTTATATGATGTTTCGCCAAATAACAAGACGTTGATGGATAGTGAAGAAACTTGACGCGTATGAGCTAGCCTGGAATGTTGGGGTCAGAGTCAAGGTCACTGTTGCTAAAAATAGAAAAATTGTTTCCGCAAATAACTCTTATTCGGATTGATTAATAGTTATGAACCTTGGTGTGTAGGAAGGTTATGTGAAGGCCTGGCTTGGGTTGCTTTTGATGGGGGTGCGGTCAAGGTCTTTGTCACTGTAAAAGTAGAAAAAATGGCTTTCGACCAATAACTTTAGTTAGGACTTGTGGATAATGATGGGACTAGTCGTATGGGCAGCATATGTGAGGAGCTAGCTTGGTTTTGCTTTTGAAAAGTGGGTTTAAAGTCATTGTCACTGTTACTAAAACATAAACTTAAAGAGGAAGGCTGCTGCTTTTTTCTGACCCATACACTAAATTAAATTGCTATCATTTCTTTGTCCCCGTATGGAAAACCTGGTTCCGTCGCATTGCGGCGCTCCTAGTTCCGATTACTTTGCACTAGTAGCTCAAAGAAGTAGAGCGTTATAGTGTACCGGGTATAGCCGACGATGTAAGTTACTGTATCTGTACTTGAGTGTACTTCGCAAATTCACATTTAGAATTACACTAGGGCGCATTGGTGAGAAGCAAACTAGCTGCTTAAGTGTCAGTATTTTACACAGACGCTTGATGACAGCCTCATTAAAGTCATAATAAATCAGTTGAACTTTTGTCAAATTTCATTTTACGCAATGTATTATATTGATGATATACATGTTCAAGTGTGTGTAAAATATGATTTTGGCCACTTGAACTGATTTATTATGACTTAAATGAGCCTTCGTCATCAACCCACTGTGGTATTTTATGCCATGGTGCTACAGAGATTTAAAAGAGAGGTTTAAATCACTTAAGATCATTGTGACATGTACATGAAAAAGAAAGAATAGCGCCTAACATCTTTTTTGTCATTCGGAACTCCTCGGCAATTTTCTATCGAAAACAACCTGGGATGTATGCCGGTACATCTGTAGAAGTAGTTCGTAAAATTTTAGGTTTAATTAAATGCAGTGTTTTAGCTTGTAATTGTATACCTAAGTTTAAATTGATTGCCAGTGAGGTGTATTAATGCAAAAATAATTAAGATTCCCAAGAGTTAAGTCATTATGTTTTACTGCTAAATTAAAATTACTACGCGATCTGTTTGCAGCGTAGTTAAAGTGTACAGATATCTGACATTGTAAATCGTCCATATACGTCCGAGGTTGTTTTTGATAGAAAATGGCCGAGGGGTTCCGAATGCTGGTGTGTCCCCGCCAATGAACTAATGTTTCTGATATCGACACATTTTGTTCTATATTTATAGGGATCAATCGTCGGGGATTTCTTGAGTACGCTGTTCTGTGAGCCGTGCGCCGTGTGCCAAATGACACGTGAATTGGACAACGTCGGACTCTGACATGTGATCCGTTTACCAAGGTCACCGTGACACGTGAATGTTGTGGCCTATGTTTCGTTTAGGTTTTCGTGAAATAGACATCTTAAACAAGAAGTCTTTTAATTAGTAAATCTTAAATTAAACATTTTCTTTAAAGAAGATCTCCTTAATATATGTGCACGTGGATTAAACAAGCAGACTTTAATTTAAATGACACATGAATTGAATTGAACAGCTTGAACAGTGTGTGTTTTACTATCGACACGTGGATAGGTTAAAACAATTAGTGTTAAGTTTACTGACACATGAATTTGACAACTTAAACTAGTAGAATTTAATTATCGTCACGTGGAGATGCCAGCTTAAACAGGTAGTTTAATGTATTGAAACATTAATTGGGCAGCTAAAATGAGTACAATTTAATTATCGACACGTGGATTGAATTGTTTTAACAATGAGTTTGCAAATCACTTGAAACGTGGATTAGACAATCACTTAAAAAGTAATTTAGATTAGTTGATAAATATGGATTAGACAACTTAAACCAGTAACTTTTAAAAAAGACACGTGGATTGGACAACTTAAAAAATAATATTTAATCAAGTGACAAGCCGATTGGACTACATGAATAAACATTCTTTATTTTAGTGACCGTTGATTGGTCAACTTTTGCGCGTTGTCATGCATCAACGTTATAGATCGGTCGAGTGGTTTCGATAGACCACACGTTAATAACACTGTGGAAGTCGAGACATTGCTCACTGTTTACGGCCGTCTATATATGTGTTTTGAACTTATAGTTCAGTGTGACGTTCTTAAAGTGTATAACCACATATTAATTTGGATGAGATTAAGTAATGAAATGATGATTAAACATGGTCTTGTTTTAGGTTCTAGCTAAAGAGACCTTAACCAGTTATTCATTCTTTTAACCGTCAATGTAAACAAATGAACTCGTCAGAGCATAAAATGCCCCTTTGAGCAAAGTTCTAGTTGATTGTTTGATTGTTTGATTGATTTATTGATTTGATTGATTTGATTTATTGATTTGTTTATTTATTTATTTGATTGATTGATCTTTTGAATGATTTATTTGTTTATTTATTAATTTGATTGATTGATTGATCGATTGATTGATTGATTGATTGATTGATTATTTTTTTTAGTATTTATTTATTTATTTATTTATTTATTTATTTATTTATTTATTTATTAAATTATTGTATTTATTTATCTTTCTATTTATCTTTTTATTTATTTATTTATTTATTTATTTATTTATTTATTTATTTATTTATTTATTTATTTATTTATTTATTGATTTATTTATTGATTTATTTATTGATTTATTGATTGCCTATAGCCTATTCGTGTGTGAAAGATACGTTCATTTAATGATTAAAGTATATAATTACTAGAACAAGCTTTGTGTTGTTTTTTATCTGTATCGGCCAATGTTGTTGTATTTTTTCATCCCAGCAAGACACCCAACGGGATGAGTTACAGTCTATGATGAAATATAAAGTAAGGGAGGTCACTGCGTAGGAAATTGTCCACTCTGACTCGAGTCTGATCGAACGTTAATTCGATATAAAAATCCTGTACCCATTTCCCGCCACTTGTCAGATGCAGCAACGTGGTGATGCTGACTGCTGAGTGCTTGACTTTAAATATATAGGTGTAAGTATGCATTTATCACACTGGGCAAATGTAATTAGTTGTATCAATGTATTTTCTATTCACTCACATACGCTCCTCCTGGAAATATAGTTATTTAATGGAGTTAACTGAACGGCAGAAGGGGAGGTCTTCCCCCCAAAAGTTTCGCCTATTTTTAGTCCTTGATGGTGAATTCTCGTGTATTCATACTTCATCCCGCTTACTCTTGACTTAGTGGTGGAGAATACTTAATGCTTAATTGATGTCCTGAATATTTATCCCTTTCCAGCATGAAATTAAAACGATTTTAGGGGCTATTTAACATGTACAGTATTTATCGATAGCTGGCATGTATAGTATTTATCACTAGCTGATCCAGAGGGGGGGTGCAGGGTGAGACCCCTCCCCCTTTAATTGTCCAAGTTTACTTTATATTTCAATTACGGTTCTAACTGGAGTATCAGGGGTGCAAGTCAAAAGCTTACCCCCCTAAGTAACACCCCCTCTAACGTCAAATCTTACATCCACCCTAGCTACAATAATGAGCGATCAGGGATACTTTTTTATTATTTTGACATTTCATGTGTATCCCTGTAACCAGTCTGCCATAGTCTAAAAATTGTCAAAAGACTGGTTGACGGCCATTTAGGTGGACTAACATCCACCCCTGTTTATTTTCCAACGTTGGTGATATTAATTTTGATTATATATTAAGATAGCCCGACTGGCGATGAAATCATTGCACTTGTTGGATAAAAAATTGTTAGGAGAATGTTTACCTCAAAACTGTTGACCGACTTCCAGATAATCTCTCATTGTCCCTGTAGTCCAAATAATTGTACGTTGACGGATTTTTTTTAGATTTTTGATATGGCAAATCCTTCACGTACAAATTGTTTAGTATCAAAAGTGGGTAGTTGTTCCGATCAGGATTCCGGGTTAAAGCATATAGCGTCTATAAAATATCATAAAAACAAGAAATATTACCAGATAATGTTATTTTATATTAGTTCCGTACACAAAAAATAAATATCCAACTTATAATTATGAGTTTGACGGCTTTTTTTCGTTTCATTCTTTTCAAACATAACGATATATACATGAAGGGCACCTGCAAGGCTTTAGGGCACAGTTTTAAATTGCTCGGAACATTTCGGCCATGGCCGAGTTGTTACGGTTGTATAACAAGGTCTATCTCGAAGCTTTGTCGGAGGAGGCCGAGCTATTACGATTGTATCGAATTGTTCCCCTTTGCATAATTGTTGTCTGTGTCAGTCAATTTTCGTTTTATTGGAAAGGTAAACAACTTGTTTTAATGCATTAAATGCTTGTTTAGTGCAAAATAACATTTCACTTACATGGTAAAATATGAATATAACTCTTTATGATCAATTTCAACCATAAAATACTTCACTTAAAACAATTTCAATATTTTTAAAACACCCCCGTTTTTTGCAAATTCCCGTTTAGACGTTAGGGATTGGAAGAATCCCGTATAACACGTCTATTATTTTAAACTAATTGTCCCTGATGTTTCCTGTTGCAGTGATCTCCCTTGTCAAGCAAAGCTTTATGCTTTACTGCTTAAAAATAATTATTTTGACGGAAATCATATTGCAATACATATCATCTCTATATGTTTTTTGATGTGTGACTAGAAAGATATTGAAGTGTGGATGATTATTTTTTTTTTCAAATAAACTCAAGAATATTTAGTTACCGAAAAAATATGAAATAGATGTAAGGCCAAAAAAAACAAAACCTGTTTCTGGTAACATGGTGGAAAAAAATAGGGTCGGTCGGTCGGGACTTTTTTTTTACAGTTTCCATTTCATGCAAAATTCCGTTGCATCAAATCAATTATATTATATCTAAGCTTTCCATAATTAACAAAAAGTCAGAAAAAAACAGCAATGTTTAACCCTTTAGCGCATGTATACGAGATAGGCCGACATAGCTCATTAGCAGATGTATACGCATCTGGCCGACCGTATCCATTACTGGATGTAAACGCATGGCCCGCATATTTCAATAGGGTCATTTCAATATTTCAATTTTGCATCTTTCTTTTTGTAAACAATATCCCGGATGTTTATAAAATTAAAGTTTAACCTTTTGTGTATTGATTTTCCCTTGAAAATATCGTCTGCTAAATTGAGAAGGTGTTTATGCTCCCAATTGCAGGTGTGATATCCCATTGTGACGTAATAAGACCACGAGCTGAGTACTGTATGGAATTTCCCCCAAATTCATTGATGCGTAAATCATTAAATATATTACGTCAGTTCAGTTTACCATTAAAATCAATTGAGATTATATTTACTTAAAGGTAATATTTTGTTTACAAACAAAAGAAACAATTAGTAAATGAGAAAATGATGGGTAAATTTTCTGTGAAGCTGATATAATGTCCATCATAGTTTTGGCTGTAAAATAAGTCATGTTTTGTTTGATCTAGATCTTTTTATTCATACCGGAAAATCATTTATCAGCTTTCTTTTTTGTAAACAATTTTATGAGGGGGTAATAAAGTTAAACAGACACCTTGGACTGGATCTCTCAGCTGGATGACACCGGATATTCCTGACATATTTCTGTGTATTATACACAAGAACATAAATTGTCGGCTTTTTAATCCAGATGGGTCTTTTTTATGATAGGGGTAATAAAAATTAGATTGATCCCAGCATTTTATTACCCTTTGCTTTAATGCAATTATGACATTTCAAAGAAATGTTACAATTCCATCTTGAAAATACATTCACAGCTGAAATAAAATAATGTAATATTTCATCATTGACACCATTTATTAGATAATTTAATTATCTATAAAAAATGTATTCACATAAAAAAGATTTGGACACAATTATTTGGAGTAACATTGATTTTAAGGTCATACTGCTGTATTCATTTTCTCATTTTCAAATATCCAGAAAAGTACCTATACAGATAAGGACTGCTTATCAGTAAGATGGCTATTGACTGGGAGGTGTAATCTGGCCACTTGTCTATGTGCTAAAGGGTTAATGTCTGAAATCATTTCCTTACCTTCAACTACCATATTTTCTCGCCAATTTTGCCCATGAAATTTAGTGTTTGTTTTATACAATACTCCTTTATATAAGATGCAATCAGTTTTCATAACAAATCCAGCACTTCAATTTCTACAAATCTATGATGATGTTCTAGCGAAACAGTCATTTATCAACTAAATTTGTTAATTTGCTTGAATTTTCTTGTCAACTGTGAGCTCTCTTATGTAGAGGTAGGTTAATAATAGAACAACTAAACGCGGATACGGATTTATTTAACGTATTTTATTATTTATAATTTATCATTATTCTCGTAACAATCAAAGTTTCATTCATAATCGAAGTGCATTCAAACATCTCGGTCATTGTTTTAAGATTCCCAGACGACGAGTATTGATTATTATATTTTTTCGATCATATGGTATTTTCTTACCAGCCTAGACAAAATCCTGGCAATCAAATGGTATCATATGGTATCCGACCGACCAATTTAAATACAAACCATAGTCACCCGCCTTTGATCTTATTACCACTCGTGCTCTGACGTCACAAATTGTACTGTTCGATCTGCAGCCGACACATTCCTATAAATGTGTTGTTTTAACTTTCGCAGGTTTTTGTTTCCAGTGGATGGGACTTAAATAAGGCGAAATAAATAACCATTGATAACTGCAGATAAATTAATGTAATGTTTTATGAAATGTGAACCTCGCAGTTAAGCTTGCATGAATTCGCAAAGCCTAATCGTAAGAAGCCTGCATGATATACGCAAAGCCTTATGTAAAAAAAGTAAGTTCTATTTTGGACATGGATAAATAACACCGCGAACTATTGCCTAAAAATCTTCATTATAAAGACAGCAAAATGTGTCTCCTGTGATCAACCACGTGTTCGGACCCAGGGTTTTTTTTCGGCAATTTTTATAGCCGGTATTCGGTCATGTTCCCAATGGCAAAAAGTATCTTTTTTTCCCAATTTCCGATAAAAATTCCCAATCTGGAGATCCAAAAAAGACGAAAGAAAAAATGAGAAAATTGACAATGAAAATATAAACAACACAGTTATTTCCCCTGCATGCAAGCGTCTATTCACAGAGACATACAATGATCAGTGGTGAAAGGTGGATTTTCATTGGTTGAACTTTATTTTCCATCCAATCAGAGAGCATGTAACAAATTAAAGAGTTCTTCACATTGTGTTAAAAACATGTGTTATTGTAAACAAAAGGATTAATAATTTTAAGTTGACAGTAGATTATTCGGTGCAGAAGGGGATTAAAATTACTAATAGACAATGCTGTTCTTTATCATGCCTCACATACATGACCTTGACCTTCATTGCCAATATCGGAATATGACAGAACTGAGAAGTGAAACTGAAAGTAGACAACTCGGTCAGAAATTAACAAGTCTTTATTTATTTATAATGATGGTGGACTTAATTTTTGATGAATGACAAAAGGAAACAACTTGATGAAATTTTACAAAAAATATTCATTTGCTTTTTATCAATTGCATAAAAAGTCTGACTATTTTTAATAGAAAGCAGATTTTGTATCCAATTTAAGCCCATCAAATTGTCTTCTATTAAAAATAATTTTCTATGAAGTACTTTTATTATATGACAGCGTCTCATAAAAATATTAATAAAGGGGGTAAACAATTTGACTATTTCAAAGAGTTAAAACAAGTGCTTAAACAATATAAGGTGATAACATCTAGTAAGTGAGTATTATGTTGAAAATACCAAAGCTATTCATTTTAATATTCTATAAATTTTATCCTTTGTAATTATTTATGAAGAATTTCCCAATTTTTGCAAAATTGGCGCGAAAATTCCCAATACCACGGGTATAGGTCATATTCCCAAAATACCGAAAAAAAACCTGGGACCAACACATGCGTTTGCCAATTTGAAGATATCGGACAGGGATCGCCGAACTCTGCCATTTTGTTTCCCTGTTGACAAAGCGTATCGGTAATACATAATAAGGAAAGAAAGTTTATTCTCCTGGAACAGAGACAGACATACAACGAAAATAACGACAATATATTTAATTTTGATTTTTTACTATTATGCCTAAAAAAAGATTAGGGTTGGAGAGGAAAAAATAGGGTTGGTCGGGTTACCGAAAACAAAGGTTTTTTGTTTTTGTTGGCCTAAATAAAATCATGTCACAAGCAGCACATGTTGCTGGACTGACACCCTCCTGCTTCACTAGCTGCCCTGCCCCCTGGCAACACAGGACCACACCTGGACCATCATACTTGCATTCATACAAAATAAAATAAAAAATTGTACACTTGCTGGGACCAGTAACAATCCTACTCCCAGACATAATTATGTCATATCATCATATCATTCCTTGTTTTTAACTATGTAAGATGCTCAAGATGCTTTTTTCTGTAATCTGATGGGCTGTAAATCTGGCTTGGGCTTCAGAAATTTCAAAGTCTGTAAACCCCATTGGCTACCAGGTAAAAAAGGTTAGTTTCGCACACTGTTAAAGATCTGTTACAGGCCTCTAATACATGTACAGAAAAGTTATTAGCGTAGAAAAGTCTTGACCATTTGAACTGATATGATTTGGTAAGATAACATCTTTTCCAAAAACAGTTTGTGTAAGTAGGCTATTTATTAGCTCGACTATTCGAAGAATAGGTGGGCTATTCTACTCGCCCCGGCGTCGGCTTCGTTGTCGGCGTCGGTGTCCGGTTAAAGTTTTAGGGCAAGTTGGGATTTTCACTTATAAGTCCAATACCTTTCATTCAATTGAGTTAATACTTCACACAGTTGTTCAGGGCCATCACATGATGAGGTTAGATAACTCCATATTACTCTTTACACAGATTATGGCCCCTGATTGACTATGAAACTCAGGTTAAAGTTTTAGGGCAGGTTGGGATATTTATAAATAACTTCTATACCCTTTATTCAATTGACTTAATACTTCACACAGTTGTTCAGGACCATCACACAATGAGGTTACATAACTCCATATTATCCTTAATACAAGTTATGGCCCCTGATTGTCTTAGGTTAAAGTTTTAAGTTGGGATTTTCACTTAAAACTCCAATACCATTCATTCAATTGACCTAATACTTCACACAGTTGTTCAGGACCATCACATGATGAGGTTAGATAACTCCATATTATCTTTTATTCAAATTATGGCCCTTGATTGACTATTGGACTTAGGTTAAAGTTTTAGGGCAGGTTGGGATATTTATTAATAACTTCTATACCCTTTATTCAATTGACTTAATACTTCACACAGTTGTTCAGGACCATCACACAATGAGGTTACATAACTCCATATTATCCTTAATACAAGTTATGGCCCCTGATTGTCTTAGGTTTAAGTTTTAGGGCAAGTTGGGATTTTCACTTAAAACTCCAATACCATTCATTCAATTGACTTAATACTTCACACAGTTGTTAAGGGCCATCACATGATGAGGTTAGATAACTCCATATTATCTTTTATTCAAATTATGGCCCTTGATTGACTATTGGACTTAGGTTAAAGTTTTAGGGCAGGTTGGGATATTTATTAATAACTTCTATACCCTTTATTCAATTGACTTAATACTTCACACAATTGTTCAGGACCATCATCCAATGAGGTAACATATACCTCCATATCCTTGATTGACTTAGGTTAAAGTTTTAGGCAAGTAAAAGTTAAGGGCAAGTTGGGATTTTAATAAAAAAAAACTTCTATACCTTTCATTCAATGCACTTATTAAAATTCAAAATTATTTACGACCATCTTACAACAAGAAACATAACTCCATTTTAACCCTTAATACAAATTATGTCCCTTGAGTTTTTTTGTGTGTTTTTTTATTTCTTTTGACAGGCACATTTTTAATAATATATAAAGCCTAATAATTAAAAAAAAAAAGCCTACCTACCTACCTATTTTTGAAAAGGATGTAACCCTAACCAAACATTTTTTTTTTTAGGCCTTATTAATTAAAACACATTTATTTATTGATTTATGTTTATTTTTTTACCAGCTGATTATAAAAACGGTAGGGTCAGCCCCTATTTTGTATGTAGGGTCGGGTCAACCCCAACCAAATGTTTTTCTTTTTTAGGCCTTAAACTACTTAGGGATGAAACGAGTTAATCAATCAAACAGCTACAGTGTAATACAATTGAGCTTTTTTATTGTCTGTTTGATTATTTGCTCCTTTAGTTTCTGTGCAGGGAAATATTGAACAATTGTTTGGGAAAATTGACGGCTCTTTTGGGTCTTGCTAAATTTTGATATTGAAATGCAATGCCAAGTTTGGAAATCATGTTTAAGTAGGTGTTATTGTAATTTCTGCAATTGATGCCTTAATGTTATCTCAAATGTTGTACTTAATGGATCTAAGAAAATTAATTATCATTATGAGAAAAATAACCTTTATATAAAACTTCACTAACAGATTTGAATCTTAAAATGTATTCCTAATCAATTAATATGAAAAAAAAAATGTTTTTTTTTATTTTGAAATTGTTTGACTCCTTATTTTTCAATATCACTTAGACAACTCCAAAATGTACTGAATGCTATAACAACATCAGTTTTAAGTTCAAATGTTTTGGGTACCAAGCAAGAAGATCCCATAACAATGCCGTAGGATATCTAATTTTAAGCTTCCTTTATTTTAAAGTTTCCAATGTACGAATAAGCTTGGTATTTCATTGAACCTTTTGCAATAATACTAAATTTTGTTGCCTCACGAGGGTAACCCCATGGTGCCTCACGACGGTGACTCCATGGTGCCTCATGACGGTGACCCCATGGTGCCTCACGACGGTGACCCCATGGTGCCTCACGATGGTGACCCCATGTTGCCTCACGACGGTGACCCCATGTTGCCTCACGACGGTGACTCCATGGTGCCTCACGACGGTGACTCCATGGTGCCTCACGACGGTGACTCCATGGTGCCTCACGACAGTGACTCCATGGTGCCTCATGACTGACCCCATGGTGCCTCACAACGGTGACTCCATGGTGCCTCACGACGGTGACTCCATGGTGCCTCACGACGGTGACCCCATGGTGCCTCACGACGGTGACTCCATGGTGCCTCACGACGGTGACTCCATGGTGCCTCATGACTGACCCCATGGTGCCGCACGACGGTGACTCCATGGTGCCTCACGACGGTGACTCCATGGTGCCTCACTAGGTGACCCCATGGTGCCTCACGATGTATTGTCAGATATTGTGTCGATGTCCTTGTTGGTGAGAAAATATTTAACCTTGACCATAACTCAAAAACTAAAATAATCTCTACATTAATTCAAACTATATAAAGACCTTTTGCAATATTTGTAATACAGAAGTAGCTAGTAGAGTTATATGACTTACATGCTGACAGGCCTGTTTAATCATGATTGTTAACTCATTTTCACAAATAAATTTACATGGCGGCATTGAACCATAAGTCATGATGAAGACAAAAGTTTATTTTACCAGTGCGGCAATAGAACTGGCCAGGCAAATTAGATAATATTTTTAACTGTCTACAAATATTCGTCAATTTAACATAACCGTTCTGCATGGTCATGTAAAGGTTAAAGAAAAGACTTGTTAGTTTATATATTCACAGTTTAATTACTTTTTTCTGGTATCATTTGATACAAGAAGTATTTTGTTGTTTTGTGTAACAAAACCACATTCTTTGTTGTTGATTTTTTTTCACATGTTTTATGTTTTTTCTAAAACTAAAAAAAGTGTTGGAACTATTTATTTAAACAATTTTGTACTATAAGTATTGCTGTATTGTATCGACAATAAGTATCATGTATCGCCAACTCCATATTGCAATATGTATCGTATCGAAAAAAATCTGAGCAATACCCACCCCTAGTTGTGAAAGGGTACTGTGCGTGTCCCTTGTCCGTCCGTAATCAACATTTTCCTTCAAACAACTTTTCCTCCTAAACCACTCACCAATTACAGCCAAATTTCACAGGAATGTTTTTATGATGGTTGAGAATTCTTGAAATAAAATAATTCCATGTAAAACTCTGGTTGCGGGGCTATTTTCACACTTTGACAGTATTCTACATACATGTACTGGTTGCGGGGCTATTTTCACACTTTGACTGTATTCTACATGTACAACGGCCGGCCATTATAAATGGCTCAGGCTGTCTGCAAAGGGAGCTAATAGCTAACTTGTCTTTGGTGGTCAATTTCAAGAGTTATCTTTCTTTTTGGTATATTGGTGTATTTCATTCTTAGACCAATCTTGAATATCTGGGCATAATAGTTTCCCACTTTAAATGATTCCTTTTTATGAGTAAAGATAAATATACCGACACTTTTTTTAAACTTACTTGGATTTATGTTGTAGACTACCTCCATAAATTTCAAATTGGAAAAATTCACAGAAACTACGTAAGATATATGTGCCGTAAGCGATGTGATATATCAGTAAGTAAGATTCAATGCGTTGTACACAATGTCAATTTTGATGCAAGTTTTTGACAATTTTCTTTTTATCTTGCAATTGTATCATATGCCTTTAAAACCTTGTTTTACTGAGAGAAAAAACAGAAAAGTGTTGGCATTTGCTTTATGTTGCTTGCGTTCTACTTATTCAATATTGAGGCCAAATTAATGGCAAGTTTTAGTCGAGAGTTTACGGTTGGTCTGGCATGTATATTAGTGCCAGAGCTAATTGTCCACATGGTTGGCTTTCATTATTGGCACAAATTTCTTTTGGATTACAACTAATCCTGTGCTCCAGTAGAACATTTTCGCAAACCAGTGGCTTGAAAAATGAGGAATCTTGTCCATGCCTGCATGGTGACAGTTAATTATGAATTGTGTTGATTGTCAAACTACATTGACTTTGGAAATTGTTCATTATTGGTCCAGATAAAAGAAAATAGATTCCAAGTCTTAGCTCAGACTGAAGTGGCAAAACTGCAAAAATCTGCATTTCATTGTAACATTCCTTCTAGTGAAATTTGAAGAATATCAGTACAGTCAAACCCCATTGGCTCGATCAAACTCCCAGGGACCAGGGAAAATGCCTCGAGCCTCGAAAAATTTGAGCCTGAAGCAGGATTTTTTACCTTCAGTATAAAGAAATCGGTCCTTTACTTCTATTTTGAGCCAACGAGGAATTCGAGCCAACTGGATTCGACTGTACTATTCTAAATTGCGCAATTACCTATGTTTTTTTTTGTTAAATGAATAGAATAAAAATGATTCTTTGAAATTTAATAAAAATGCTTTTCTGAATGTGAGTCTTAGACCTGAGATTGTTTTACTCATAACCCTAGATCTTGAAAATAAAATGGGGCATATGCTTGGATTTATATAAGAAAATATTGGAATTTATACGGAAACTTTTAAGTACAAAGATCATGAATAAATCCTATTTACATTTATTACATTCATGACTAAAAACCATTTTCAGGTGTTAAAGTGTAAAGTAAAAATGTAGTTATCAAAGTGCTTACTGTGACTTTCGTGAATGACTGGTTTGTGAAGAATATATAAGATACAACTTGAGTAGGGATAACAATATTTCGTTCCAAACAGTTTATTATTCCTGTATTCGATCATAGAAGAAATACTGCTGTGGGGATTCAACAAGGATGAGCAGTGATGTGGGCGATTTTTCAGAATCGGCAGTGTGCACGATTCCACTTCAGTTACCACGGTGATTGGAAACAGCCTGGTAGACTGGCTACAAAATTCTTAAAGGTTGATTTAATGTTCATTTCTGTAATCAAAAATGCAAAAATGTATCACTTGATTGCCAAATTGGCTTTTTAAGTCTGTGCAAAATGTTTTTTGAAGGATCAGTTTTTTTGGAATAATCAGATTCAAAGGCCCATTAAAGCTGCCCTCTCACAGATTGAACGTTTTGACAACTTTTTTATTTTTTGTCTTGGAACCAGCCAATTTGTGCATGGAAACCAGTTATATAAGACTGCTTACTAAAAATTAGATCTAAGATTTTTATATTTAAGCTCAAAAATTGATGTTTTATGAATTTTTCTTACACCGTTAGTAACGGTTTAAGCCATAAATTTTCGAACGGAAATATGAAAATCTGCGAACTGATATTTTGTCAGCAATCTTTGGTTTCCAGATATCTACGCAAAAATTTTGCTCTTTCCAAGACAAAAAATGAAAAAGTTGTAAAAACAGTATATCTATGAGAGTGCAGCTTTAAGGTAAAATCTGAAGGCTTGATACACTAGATTTCTGACAATCCTAAACCTTCAGCGTTTAACTAAGGGCTTATAAATGGATTTCACGTAGACTGGGCTTTTCAGTTACTTCGTCCTTCAGAAAAAGGAGATAATAGTTCAGTTATACACAACCCATGTAGTTTGTGATGAGGCCAATATAAATTAATTTATCAATTATTTTAGCTCACCAGAGCAAGAAGTGCTCAAGATGAGCTATTGTGATCAGTCTTTGTCCATCGTCCGTCCGTCCGTCCGTCCGTCCGTCCACAATTGCTTAAAAAACATCTCCTCAGAAACTACCTGGCCAAATTCAATGAAACTTCACAGGAAGCTTCCTTGGGTGTCCCTCTACAAAAATACAACAAGGGGTCACGATTGATTAACAACAACAACAAAATGGCCGACTTTCTGTTTTGCTTTAAAAAGCATCTCCTCCGAAACTATTAGTCCAAATTCAATGAAACTTTACAGGAAACTTCCTCATAATGGTGACCCTCTACAAATATACAACAAGGGGTCACGATTGATCAACAACAACAGGAACAACAACAAAATGGCTGACTTCCTGTTTTGCTTTAAAAAAACATCTCCTCTGAAGCTCCACTCCAAATTCAATGAAACTTTACAGGAAGCTTCCTCATAATGGTGACTCTCTAGAAAAATACAACAAGGGGTCACGATTGATCAACAACAACAACAACATCAACAAAATGGCCAACTTCCTGTTTTGCTAAAAATGAAAAAAACATCTCTTCTAAAACTACTAGTCCAAATTCAATGAAACTGTACAGGAAGCTTCCTTGGGTGACCCTCTACAAAAATACAACAAGAGGTCACAATTGATCAACAACAACAACAAAATGGCTGACATTCTGTTTTGTTTTAAAAAACATCTCCTCTGAAATTACCCGTTTAAATTCAATGAAACTTTACAGGAAGCTTCCTTAGGTGACCCTCTACAAAAAATGCAACAAGGGGTCACGATTGATCAACAACAACAACAACAAAATGGCTGACTTCCTGTTTTGCTTTAAAAAAACATCTCTGAAACTACCAGTCCAAATTCAATGAAACTTTACAGGAAGCTTCCTTGGTTTACCTTTTACTAAAATACAACAAGGGGTTGCGATTAATGAACAACAACAACAATCTGGCAAACTTCCTGTTTTGCTTTAAAAAACATCTCCTCTGAAACTACCAGGCCAAATTCACTGAAACTTTACAGGAAGCTTCATTGCATGACCCCCTACAAAAATACAACAAGGCATTGAGATTCATCCACAACAACAACAAAATGGCCGACTTACTGTTTTGCTTTAAAAAAAAATCTCTGAAACTACCAGGCCAAATACAATGAAACATTACAGGTAGATTCTTCACTTGACCCTTTACAAATAAAAAAACATGGCATTGTCATCAGTAAAGAAACATTTAAATTGCAACATTTTTATTAATGCTTTATCAGAGTTTGCTTAGGTGAGCGTTTTAGCGCCATCATGGCCCTCTTGTTTGAGTAGATACACTTTAAGGGGCGGCCAAAAAAATAGACATTGACAGGGAAGTTATTTATTTGGATGCCAATATCAAAAAAAGTCCTGGGTGAAAATTTTCAAAATATTTAAATTCAACATTTTGTAACTTGAATTTTTTTAATAAAACTTTACCACTAATATGTATTTGTTATCAATGATAGACGGCTTACCTTAACTCAAACAATAGCAAAAGTATTTCAATGGATAAAATAAATAAAACAAAATTTCAAAAACCCTGCTTGTCCCACTAAACAATAAACTGGGCCCTCCAATATTTTTGTAGGTGAGATTTTGTAATTTGCGATCCATGTTATTCCCGAGTCCATTTGCAGGGAGAATTAATCACACTCTGTGAGGCAGCCAGTGGCATCGAGCCGAGAATTTAGTGGAATTTCCAGCTCACTGCTTCGCCAAGCTCTCTGATATTACTTGGAAATTTGTTGTGCTTCTTTGAACACTGGATAAAGATTTTCTCCATGATTCTGGACTGTATTACGACTTTTCTTTTAATTGACTTTGAAGGAGGATCATATCGATGGATGTTCACACTGACTGGATTTTTTTCTAGAGGCCTGGGTTCTGAAGTTTATTCTGGAGAATTTATGTGAAATGTGCCGCTCAGTTTCATGTGAAGGAATTCAGCTGTGCATAGTTAACCAAGCAGAAAGGCTATTCTGGTTTCTTGCTGCAGAATTTTAGTTTTAGTATTCTGGTAAGGATTTTTTTCTGTTACACATGTTTGAACATTGTTTTTCAAAGAAATATCTGCAGCTTTGCAATCATCTTGTCACATTTTATAAAGAAAGAATGCCTTTTGCATAATTATATTTAAAAATTTCTGCAAATTTATAATTGCTGAAACTTCAGTTCAGTTTTTATTGCGCAGCATTTCCGAATCATATGAAATTTCCTCAAATTAATTGAAATGCACGAGAAATTTTCTCTGCTCCCATTATTTTTATCTGTCTTGGTATTTCTTGGAAATCCCTGGAAGCCATTTTCTCGGGAGAGCTTATCCGTTTCTCGTCTGAAATATCACGATTTCGCTCGATTGATTTCTCATCGTCGCTCAACGTCAACGATGCATACTGCCTTGGCTTAATTTACCAATATCCATAGAACTATAGAACTAGTTGTGTCTTCATGGGGAGAGAAAAAAATTGATGATTTTCAGAAAGTTTTGTCAGTTGTCATGGAAACAGAAATGTTTGTCGACAGGTAATTACTTAGCGCTTTCTGGAAGTCTCAGGTGGGGAGAAAAACTGAGTGGATGCAATTACATGCTGCAATGATTTCTAGAGTTAACTGGATTGAAATTATTTACCTCAGTCCAAGTCCTGTAAAGGTTTTTAGCTTCTTTCTTTTCCTAGGAATAAAAGTCGATGTATTGTCACAGCCTTAATTGTTGTCGCTGTTGGCATCATCATCAGATTTGTTGTGGATTTCATCAAGCGTTGTTGTGCAAAAATTAAAATAATGGCCATAAATAAAAACCTTTTTCAGATAATTTTATTGAATTTAAAATTAAATCAGATAAATAGCAAGGCCCATAACCCTTGCTTTAATATTTGTCAAGTGATGCGCTTTGTTTGAATGAAAACAACAACAGACAAGCATTCATTTGTTAAAATAGCCCTGAAAACACAGTGTGAAGGGTGTGTGTGTGTGTGTGTATGTGAGCTTATTTATACTCGCACTCCGGCAAGGCCTATTCGCTGAGTGATTGTCAGTCATTTTGGTTGCGGAGAATTATTAAATGCACATACAGAATGTAACCCTGGTTAAAGCTACTCTGGTTTTTTAGTGTGCACTAGTGTATAGCACTGTCACATGAGACCTCCATTTAACGTCCCTCCAGGAACGTGATAAGCATTTTTTAGTAGTGTGGGGGGAATCCAACTTGCGACCCCTGGATTTACAGTCAAGTGTGTAAAAATACCACTGGACTATGTATTAGCCATGTTAAGAGGGTGGTATATTGGAGTCACCATATATTTCATTGGTTGGTCAGTTGGCTTGCTGTTGGCAATAGTTTGTGGAGTATACTACTCCGACACATTTCGACACATATAACTCTGATATTACTGAGGTACATATTTAACCACCATGATGGGTATATGTGTCACATTGTGGACTAAGGCCATCTTGTCTAATTAAGTCAAGTGTCCTTGTAAATGTTTTTTATACTTTTGGATATATTAGAAGTTTCGGAGCGAACTTCTTCAACATTTAAAAAAAAAATAGAATTGACTAGCGCTTTACCAACAAACAATTAAGGCTTTTGAAGGAGCTGGCATAGATGAACCCAAATATGTTACTCCCTCCATAGAATGGCCTTGTAACCAACCTTGTAATGTGTTTCGGTGTCTGTCAACAACGTTATGAGGAACTATTTCTTTTGGGATTTACTTTCATTATGAAAGGTTTTTGCAACATCAACAAGATTCGCATTTTGCATAGTGTAAAACTTAAAATTTCAATATCAGTAAATTTGCAAAGTGCACTTTAACAAACCAAAGACTGTTTAGGGAATAGTGTTTTATCTATATTAATTATCAGGCAAAGCTATTGAAAATGATTCAAAGCTCATGGTCTCTTTGAAGAACCAAAGATAAGAGATGGGTTTAACTAGATAATTTTGTTGTGTTTTTGGAAACTAATCCATATCAGCCCATTCAATAGCATCATATTTGAAGTCAGGTTCCGTTTCTTTAAAATGCTAGATTATCTTCTCTTTTTTTATAGCTATATCTCTTCTTTAATATCTCCATGATATGATAAATATCGTTCTGTGTCAAGGCAGTGTGTGCCTAGGGTGGGAATGTTGAAATGACATATTGACGAATTAGATGGTGGGGAAAAAAAAGTAAATCCTGGTTTACTGCTAGTGATGTAACCAATTATTAAAACCCATCCTATATTATTCCATTTACTTTACAGAATATACACCATGGGAAAATACACATAGACTATAGCGAAACTTTGTAATGCATGAATTATTCATTTATTTCTCGGCAATTTCAGTTTTTAGTAATTGGGTCTCATTTAAGCCTTAATTTCTCAAGACTTTTTAAGCTTAAGTTCCTTAACAGGCTTAAGTACCTTATTTCAGCTTAGTTCAATTAGCAAAATACATATTTCAATTTGATTTAATATTTCAATTGATTTAATAAATAAAAAAAAGTTTTATTATGTTTATCATAAATATAATTCATATTTGCATGAAGTTTATAAACTCTTACTGAAGTAACTTTTACGCAAATTATAGAAAAAACACCCCCCCCCCCCGACACACACTATGCTTTGTCTCGTTGTGTACTGTGGGCAATTTGGCTACAAAAATCTCTCGTAATCATGAATAATTAATGAGGCAGTTTCCACAAAGAACCAGATGCATTACGGTTAAAAAATATTCTGGAGATTGCAGGAGTTGAACTGGGTCCCTCATCTCAGTACAATAATATTTGGAAGAAGTCAAGACCACATGGTCACAGAGACTACTGACTTAGTATAGTTATTGAACAATATTTGAGTATAACATGCTAATTCATTGGAAGAAGGGTTGTCCCTCCTGCCTCATGCATATTCATTAAACCAAGATTTTGCGAGTCAATTGTCCCATGGTATGTATGAAGTAAAATGGAAAAAAGTATGTGGGGAAATCTTGGCTTGAGACGCAATGAATCAAACGTCTGCATTCATCCTCATTAATGATTCATAGGTACGAGGTTACTGTAGTTAATTTGCCTGAGGGTATTCAGTGGAGTTATGCCTTATAAGCCTACGTAACACATGTAGGATATGTGACCATGCACATTTAATTTGCCTTCATTCATTTGGGTTCTTTTATTGACTATGCACTAGCGGATCCAGGGGGGGGGGGGGGGGGGCACCTTGACTAGTCTTCTCCCCTCCTCCTTAATTGTCCAAGTTGATATATTTAATTTTAATATTGAAGAAAAAAGTAATAAAATATGCCGTAATAAAATACACCCAAAATGAACATTTTAAGACTAGTAGCTGAAGACACCCACCCCCCTTTTTACTTTAAAAACAAATTTCGGTTCTGCGGCAGGGGTGCATTAGTCTCTAGTTACGCCCCTAAGTTACATCAAATCTAGGGTCCACCCCTGCCATACAAGACCAATGTCTTTTTTATTAAGAAATGTTTACAACTTCAATACCATGAAGCTGTCTGTTGAATAATTTTTATGGTGTAATTAAAGAATGGTATGGGAAAACATCTTGAAGAATTAGTCTTAAACCATAGTTGATCATTGGAAATAATCGATCAATCCATTTTGATCAATTTTCGATTTAATATATAATAAATAAAAAAAACAGTTCGTGTTCAAAGAGATTTAAAAGATTCAAAAAAGAAATTAGCAATAAATTCACATGAAAGCACCTTATCATGTTGTATTTGTGTCATTTGGAAATAATAATTCAATGATAAGCATCAAGTTTTAGCTGATAACAGAATAAGTATATACTTTTGTCCTCCATATATTTTAGACTACATTAGAGAAAGACACAGCAATAAATAATTGCAAGATTATGCAATCCAATATCGAAAACATCAATCGGCAACTTAATCATCATTTTATCCCAAATATTTCTTAAATACAAAGTATGGAAAAATGAACTTACTTCCTGGTTTCTTAAGTAACATGGGGAGTCTAGTTTTACTTCCTGTCTCAGAGTTTTTTACAAACATTGTACATGCCACATCCCCCATGAATTTTTGTCCACGTGGAATAGAAAAACCCTATATATTCTTCTTAATTGACCTTAATTTTGTGCACCAGTGAATTGTAACCACCCCATGCATTTGGCACTGCGTGGTCAACTGTAAGGTAAAAACACTGACCATTTTCCCCCATTATACCCCTGGACCGGGGGGGGGGGGGGGGGCGTTGTTACAATTGACTTGTGCATTATCCCCCCCCCCCTATCCCCCCGTTTTGGAGCTTAATTGGATTATCGATTGATCGATTGATGGTGTGCTTAAACAACACTCCTTCACATTGTGTCAAAAACATTTACCAGTTGTGAACAAAAAAGCATTGGCGTCATTGTCAAGTGGTCTACACTTTTTTGTATGGATCTCTCAGGGATTCCTCCTTTTCAACTTTGGGATCCGTCCCTAAAAGCAGGGATCCCTTCCAAAATTAACATTACATACCGGTACAAATTAATTAAAAGAACAGCCAGTAGCCAGATGAACACTACATTATTTATTTCTTAAAATCGAACAACATATCAATGGCCTTACTTCAAGATGCCGAAGCTGCATTTTTTCGAGATTTTTGCATTAGTAAAATCATAGTGGCGAGCCGCACCTAACAGCAAAATGCTGTGTAAATAGTCCAATGAGAAAATGGTGTTGCATCATGTGACCAAAATGTCGGGCAACCATTGCACATCTAACAGATAAGCGAAAATGCCAAACCTCAGAAATTGTAACTAAAAAAAATTGTCACTTTTAAAAAAAATGTGTGAACAAATTACAACGATTAAAAACTCAAGACGGTGCTACTGAAAATGTGGGATTTTGTAGCTTCAACATTTGGAAGTGAGGTCATCTATATTGTGAGCTTCCTTTTGAAGACTGAGAGCCATATCTTGCAATGCATCCATAACATCTTCATGAGTGAGGTTGTCAACCTTTTCTCGGCAGTCTTAGACTTTTTGGCGGGAGGCTAAGTGTTTCCTTCAGGATTGATAAAAGGCTTGGTATTTTTTTTTTGAAAAAGGACACATAAAAGCGGGTCAATTTTCATAATGTATCTTAAGGGTACCCTGGTTTAATCATAATATCAGTTCTGCAGTGATATTTATATTGATTATTAGAGTTAGACAGGCTTAAAAGCATCTGTATAAACCATTAGGAAAGCAAGATTTTTTTAAACCTGTCTATAAAAAGCCCATACTGTTTGAAAGAAGGAAAAATTTAACTATTGATACAAATTCTTTGCTGAACTGAACCGTAAGCCTCAATATATTCACATTCACCTTAATTTCATATCCTAGATAATATTAGATATAAATTATAGGGATGGCAACAAGTACCTGAGTACTCGATCAATCATCTGAGTACCCGAGTACCAAATCACTACTCGAGTAATTTCACCAAAAACAAGATTTACAGAAAGTAAGTATCATATCTGGCGCGTTTCAAAAAATATAATTTACGGTCCCTCTAATCCCCACTGTGTACACAGTTGACCGTAATAAATTAATTGAGGCTTGTTGTGGGATTCACAAACTGTCAACAAAGGGCCCTAATTTGCAAATAGCACTGATGTCAATTAGCAATGTTCTGATAGCGGTACATCTCCGACAATATTGTATTGTTTACCAATAAGAGAGTTTTTACCAAACAATGGACGTTGATGAGCGAATTAGTAAAGACTGTTACATGCAATGATTCCTGAATGGGCATATTTTTGCAATGATTATCACAATAATTGGTGGATATATCTTAATTCAGGAATTATAAATATAAATAATGTAAACAACAATATTTCAGTATGAAAAACTGTCATTTTGAAAAAAAAAATCAAAGAGTAAACAACTAAACAATTTATAAATCATTTTCGTTTATTGTAATTCTGAATGTTGTTCATTACTGAGTGTAGTCTCGATCATTGAGACGCTCGAATATGACCCGAGTTTTACTTTCAAATCATATTGTAGTACACATGTATGTTTAAAATGAAATTAAAAGGTCAAATTAAAAGCATGAAACGCAATTTGTTTTGTTTTATTGATGTTTTCTGTTAAGGTACATTATGACAGTCTTATTTAAAGATGAAAATGGCCAATATTACGACCAGCGCACAAATTATATGAACGATACATGTATACATGAAGTTGTCTTTCCTTAAACCAATTCAAGTTATCCGAGTAATCGTGTACCCGAGTACTCGATCGAAAGATTGTCCGAGTACTTGAGTACCAATTTTACTACTCCTTGCCATCCCTAATAATTTATAATTAAAACCATTTCATCAGAGTTGCAAAAGTGTACTTGTTTTTAAGCTCCTTTTATTGCAATGTCAAATTGTTTTCTTCCTAAAAACCATCTTAAATGAAGAAAAATACAAAGACAACCAAATATATATAAATACTGAAAACAATCAGAATTGCCTTTAAGGGACTAGACACCAGATGGTTCCAAAATTGGCAAAATAGAGTATTTCCTCAAAACAAGCCTAGAATTGTCAAATTTATGAGCTATAGTATGAGGGCGTTAATACATCATTTTACATGATTCCAAGAATAAAGTGTCGCTGTCTCAGCTGAATTGACCCATTTAATAATAGCACATAATGGTTTCCCAGTTTGTACTGTGTATATTAAGCATGTGAACGTCACAGTTTTAGTACATATATACCGACACTATTTTGATGTAAAGCCCCCTTAATACAAGTACTTTTAAAAAGTCATCAAGTGCAGGGGCAAATGTTATTTTGGTATGATTGGGATAGGGTATGAATGTCACATTCAGCTCTGTTTTTTATAATTACTAGGCTTTGGTTAAAAAAGATATTAATTGCCAACATTAAAAACAAAATGGCATGCTCTTAATAAAAAGATAGTAAACGTTACATATTATTAATGCCTGGACACGCCACTAACATGATTTCACATTGACGGCAATCAAGTCAAGAAAAAGATAGGGAAATTTAAGATACTCCCTCAAAACAGGTTGTGAAAAACAGAGTCTGGTTTCCTGATGTAAGGACAGCTGTACCCTGATGGGGAAACAGCATAATCGTAGTACAAATGGCGGACCTTTCAGCTTATACAATCATTATTCTTTTGGGTATAGGCCTCTAGAAACATACGTTTAAAAAAACGAGGGGAGCGTATACTCCAGGTAGGCAAATATATTACGAATACAGTGATATTAACCTACTTAGGCTGGTCAAAATATCCTTCTTAAAATACGAAAAAAAAAACTCAAAGATTCCACCAATTTGTTCCGCACTGAACATTTCCATCACTTAAAATTATACAAAAATAATTGACGTTAGACCCCTTGAATTGAATGAAATACCACATAAAAATTTCATTTTATAAATATACCTTTTTCAGTCTTCCAGCATTCATCACAGTCATAAAATAACATGTTTTTGCAAGAATGCTTCACAAGAAAGTATTGTTTGGAATAGTTATTGATTTTTAAGGAGTAAAAATAGGAGCGGTCAATCTGCTTGAAAAAAATATGTTAAATATGATTTTAATTTTTTATTTTATAAAAAAGGGCAGTAAATCTGTCGACCAAAAAACCAATTTGGTGTGACTTAGCCTCCCTTTGACCTTAACATCTGATAATAAACAAGCTCTTTTCAAATGTTTTTGTATAGTGTTGCTCAGTATTTTAAGGACAGGAAATATAAGATAAGAAATAATTGTTAAATTAATTAATTTTGTATATATATATATATATATATATATATATATAATTTTTTTAAATAATGTTCAAAAATCCTAATATCTGATTTTAATTCTATGTTGTTATAATAAAGTTAAAATTTGTATTTTGATGATTTTATTATTTGATGTTCTTTAACTTAAATGATAGAATTGGCTAAAGTCTTAAAAAAGCTGTCTGTTTAGAAATGTCTAGGGACAGTTATTTAATAACAAGGTTTTCATAAAGTGTCTCTGTTACTAAAAAAAGAAAAACAGTTGAAACTGAATAACTATATAGATAGGGTTGACATATCTTGACCAAACTTCATATATAGGAAGAGTTTGTCAAGTTCTTTCATGGGGTCATTTATTTTTTTATTTAATATTTATTTCCATTCTTTATATCATCTAACCAATTTGGCATGTTTTATACATACACACTATAAATCAGCTTGATTATAATTCTCGCAACACAGGCTGATGTTCTTCTGTCAATCATTGAAAACCTGGTTTCGTTGAATTGCTGCCTTGCTTGTTTTTAGCTCTACTGCCTTGCTTGTTTTTAGCTCTACTGCCTTGCTTGTTTTTAGCTCTACTGGCCTTTGGCCAGTAGAGCTTATGCGATGGTAATGTGTACGTAGTATGTGCATCGTGCGGTCGTGCGTCAGTGCGTTCGTGCTTCTTTAAACAATTGCTTGTGAACACGATACAGTCTTCAGTTTTGATTGTATCTCGATGAAACTTGTACAGTATCTAGAGATCCATTAGAGCTCGGTTCCTTTCGAAAACCAGCTAGATCCACCCATGCATGCCTAGATTATGGCCCTTGATAGTATAAAAAAATGCTATTGTGTATACAATTGGTTGTGAACACGATACAGTCTTCAGTTTTGATTGTATCTCGATGAAACTTGTACAGTATCTAGATATCCATTAGAGCTCGATTCCTTTCGAAAACCAGCAAGATCCGCCCATGAATGCCTAGATTATGGGCCATGAAAGTTTTAAAGAAATGCTTTCTATTTTTAGCCAGGTCTGCATGAGCGAATTCTATTTTAGCCAAGTTTACATGTATATGTAAATTCAAGTCTAAAGTTAAGGGAGACAATTTGCAAGTCTAGGATTTTGACATTCGGAACTCCTCGGCCATTTTTATCGAAAACAACCTCGGATGTATGCCGGTACATCTGTTGAAGTAGTTCGTAAAATTTTGAATTATATCATTAGTTAAATGTAGTGTTTTAGAGTTGTAATTATTGATCTAAGTTTAAATTTATTGTCATTGAATTGTATTATAGCAAACATAATGAAGAATCCCAAGAGTTAAGTCACAAAGTTTAACTGCTAAATAAAATTACTACGCGATCTACTTGCAGCTGACTTAAACGTACCACTTTTTGAGTGTGTAAACCATCCATATACATCCGAGGTTGTTTTCGATAAAATGGCCGAGGAGCTCCGAATGGGATTTTGAGAGACAATTTGCTTTTTGCTTCTGCAGTTGATTTTGTGAATAACTCTGCCTTGTTCTTGTTGAAAGCCCAAAGGCCATTTTTTAGCTTTAAGTTCTGTAGTTTGCGCATTCATCTTAACAAAATTGGTTGTGAATGTTTAAGTTATGCACCTGGTGTCATTACTGGCCACACCCAGGGTTCACAGGTTTGGTAAACATAAATCTGGAAAGGTTTGAAAATCTTTTTGTGTGTTCGTGCATCCATCTCAGCACAATTGATTGTGAATGTTTGTTCAAATTGATCAATGTTGTCCTAGGATGCCCTTGACTTTGACCTTTTGACCAACTTTTTTTAACTTTTAAAACTACAAAAAATTTTACTATGAGTACTGTTTTTAAAGCATTTTTTTTTTTGTCAGATGACTTTTACTTGGCACATTTTAAAATAGTTCATGCAACTAATCTGCTTACAATACTTTCTGGGCTCAGATGTTGAACGTGCTACGTTTTCAGGTAACCCAAACACAAAACATAAACTATATGTCTGTTGCCTTTTACCCATACATACATGCTCTGGATTGATATGACCACAAAAGCCATGCCAGTAGAGCATAGGCCCTTTTGGGCCTCATGTTATTTTATGGGTGCATTGGCTCAAAAACGGAACTTTTTTTACGAGTTCTTGCCTGGATGATTACAGAAATATAAATCCAGTTTCTTTTAAGCCAGCTTCTTTGAAAGTATCATACATATGGAAATGTGATTTTCAAATCACATTAGTGATGTTTGGGTAATAAAATAGAAAAGTAAAAAGAAACAACGCAGTATCTTTCGAGATTATCTATTCATGGCGGAATTCACAAAAGTGATTTTGATTCATTTATCATACCCTAGGCCACATTAGATCTAAGTTGGCTTGTGGTTTTTCAAACGACTCACAGAAATACCTACAACCAGTGTTTATTCAGCCTCTTTCAGGGGCAGATCAAGGGTTTGACGTTTAAGGGGGCATAATTTAAGGGTGTGAGCTTTTGACATTCGCCCCTCTTTGCGAACTGAAATATAATAGTGTTGGCAGGGGGGTTTGGGGGTACTCCCTGAAGTCCATTTTAACAATTCCTAGTCTTGAAATGGTGCCTTTTGGGGTGGGGTGGTGGTGTGCCTGCTGAGGTGCGCTCTGCTATGGTCTTCCAAGACTTTATTTAAGCATATATCAACATTTGCTGGGGGGGGGTCCAGCTGCCAGTATCTTAGTTTTAACTAGGGATGGAAGCGAATATCCGAGTATCCGGATATCCGGATATCACGCAAGTATTCTGATACCAAAATGGGTATTCGAATATTCGTTAAGAATTAAAATTTCAATGAAATAGCTTAGCAGAGACATAGCAATTGTTATAAAACTTTTCAGATGAAATATTTCAGGTGATCAACAGTGTCTGTCGCAAAGTGGGTATGTGTCACAAATCGTCTGCTAATTTGGTGTTTGTACAAGGCGTGATATTGTGTCCTTGTGCAGCACCCTGTGAAGTTCTATGACCTTGTTTACAATGACAAGTGTTGTTTTATGATATCAGATGTGCTTAATTGACACTAATTGGCACTAGTTGATATTAAACGGATTGATCATTAATCCCCAGGAATCGATCGTCCAATCACAAGATAAGGGTCGTGCAATCAAAGCTATTAATGACCAATCGTATTTTTGATGAATATGCATGAAGAAATTATTGCTATCTGAACAATAAATATAAAAACAAATTTGTTTATCTTTTCACTTTTCAATCAAATTTCCATCATTTTGCATCTTGTAATTGTGTTTTGAATTATTATTCCTGTATCATGACAACGGAAATATGCCTCCAACATTGACTTCAAGTTTTTGGAAGTATTTCACAAAATCCGAGGATGGTAAAAGTGTTGTGTGTCAACTGTGTAATGTTAAACTGGTATATTGTGGTGGAACTTCAAATCTTAGAAATCACATGAAAAAACACCCCGTATGCAGTCCACCGACTACGCCTTCAAAGTCCACCATGAGGCAGACAACTCTTGACGTCACCATGTCCACTATTTTTTTTTTATACGATATGTAAACATGTTTAGTTTATTGATAAATAAAAAAGTACACGCATGTAAATAAAGAAAAATCAGATCGTCTTTTTGTCTTCTTATCTTTTCCGCAATTATATCCTTCATCAAAAAAACACCGCAGAAATTGTAGGTATTGCATAAAATCAAACAATATAATGAAATAAAATTACAATCGACTAATCAAATAATCAAAGCGTCATTTAACAAGAAACCTGCTGATAAATAACAAACTCGAAAGCACGTGGCAGTAACCAAGCAACCACCTCGGCCGAAGTGACTATCAAATTCGCGAGGTGTTTATGTGGTAATCATCATGAGTTTTATGACCTAAAATGAGTTGTTTAGCTTTGATTAATACATTATAAATTATTAAGACTGAGAAAGAATGAATGAAAAAGTGAAATTGCCATATGACGAATTATAAATTAAGTGGACACTTGTGTCAAATAACAGAAGGTGGGTGACATATAATAGGAAATTTACTTATTATGAAAACAATTTGATACGAGTATCCGGATAGTATTCGAATAGTTGATACGAATATCCGGATACCGATTTGGTATCCGGTTTCCATCCCTAGTTTTAACACTCCTTATGATTTTCAACACTTAGTTTTGTGCAGTTTACAAACCATGAGTCAACCCCTCAGGCCACTACTTTTATATAAATTGGTTTACAAAACCGGCGGGTCTAATTTTCCGAAAAGTACAAAAAAAATAAAAAATGAATTTCACTATTTTTTCAAAATTATTTTCCCGACCGTGTTGATTTTGGTGCGAAACGAAAGAAAAATGCACAGATAATAGTACGAATGCAGTAGATCTCGACTGGTTTGTTGTTCCGTGGCCGTATTTGCCAATTTATAGTGATAGCATGTGAGCCAGTCAACTGTTATGGCAGCGCCGATGGCAATGGCGGAATTGACGATAGCAGTCATTCGTTGTATGAAATAATTAATTAAAATATGCAGGAGTTGTTAAAATAACAATAGCAATAAACATTGGCAAATTTAACAGCCGACACAAACAATAACTGTCACGTGATTGTTGTTATTCCCCGCCAATTTAGGTCATGAAAATATTGTTGTTTATAGATAAAAAATAAAATTGTCAGCGGCTGCCATCGAATTAGTAGACACAAATATCTGTAAATTATGTGTGAGAAAAACATTTTATGGTTGAATATCAAATAACAGTGCACTAAGTGTGAGTGGTGAAATCGAAAGTAAAATTTCTAAGTTGACACCGGTGACCTAGTTTCACAAGTTCGGTCGATGGTGTTTATGGATTTGAAATCACAAAATGGTTTGGAAATACTTGTTATTGAGTCAATGTAAAGCTTGTGTTTATTCTAGATTACACGTTTATTCATGTTTGGGTTAATAGTAGAGTAAAAACAATAAAAGAGTTGAACACATGTCTCAATGACATTGTAATACTAATGCCAGTGTAGTTGTGTGCAAAACATTTAGATAAAACATCACGGAAAACTATTTTGAATAAGTCCATTTCAATTTGTAATGAACTTGATATTTCACTATAAATGAGATTTGTTGTTGTAACCAAGGAATACTCTTTAAAATGAAAAAATAAACAAGCATGAAGTATAGATGCCCTGTGAACTCGTGTATACACAAAATGGCGGAGTTGGGAGAAGATGAAAATATCCGATACATAATTATGGATTTCTCTGTTACTATCATTGGTACATAAAGTTAAGTCACATGCTAGATTTATTATTTTGTTATCTGATTTTTATGTACTGATGTGGTAATTTGCTGCAAGATTTGAATTTGAAATGGATTTGGTGAACATCCCATGGTAAATATCTCGGTCCGAAAATATCCGAACTTAGCATGGATGGGGTTACACACAACTAGGACCCACCATGGTAAAGGTTATTAAAACTCAAATCTAGGTCTAGTTTGGTTTTTAGTTTTTCAGGAATTGCTTTCACAATGTTAAAGCTCAAATGTCTTCATAAAATGTTACTTCCTTATTTACAAAATTGGTAATTATTTCACTTTATTGGCATTTTCCAATATTGAAATAACTGAAACAATGTTTAGAAAATATTATGTATTGTTTCAATACAGTGCAATTTTTTGTATTTTAATGCGTAAAATTGCCTTCTCTTTTTTTCAATTTAATATTGTTCAGTTTAGTGTTCTGCATTCACTTTTGCTTTAGCATACCCTTGAAGCTTAACAAATGTCTTGCTGAGTGATATTCAATGTATCTTTGATAAAAAGTGTAGTTTATACATGTAAACATGTTTTATAGTCAATTTCATTGATGTTTTATATGCACAGTGTGTAAGATTTAAACTGTGTGTTTAATTAGAACTTTGAAACTTTGAGTGTATTAAAACATGCATTAATAGCAGTTTAAAAATTTAAAATGTCATGTAAATGATATAAATTTTCAATGTTTTATGTTGTTCTCTGATTTTTACCCTTTAAGAGTATGTTTTGTGACCTTTTTTCCTTTCTATTTTTTTTCGACCGCCCGGTGGACATTTTTCCCAAAAATTCTTGTAAACCAAAAAATAAAAAAGGAGTGGCCTCAGAAGTATAAAAAAAAATATTTTTAGAAATCAACATACCTAAACACACCTTTGTGTGCAGGGAACCGGACAAAAGAACTTTATAGTTGCCCCATAGGTATTTAACAGGCATGCATCAGTCAGACAGCAGTGAGCAGGATACTTATTTTGCATTAGGCAAAAGGCTTTTTCGTGCTAATCTTTATATTAATGCTCTCTTGCATGACTGCTCGAGAATTGGGAAACCATATGAATCTGGAGGAGATAACGGGATTTTCTATGCGATTTTTTTGCGCGTCATTTATTAGGCTCCTCAAAGATTGTTACCTGAACATTGTATACATTTAATAGATTATTTTTTGTACGATCATATATCCCCGCCTCAAATGTATTTGTGTTTTTGCATCAAGCTATAAGTGTATAATATCAATTTGAAATATTTCTAAAGAATATCCATCAACAATTAAAGCTGCACTCTCACAGATTTACCGTTTTGACAACTTCTTTATTTTTGTCTTGGAATGAGCCAATTTTTGCGTAAATATCTTCTAACCAGTGATATAAGAGTGCTGACAAAAGATCAGGTCGCTGATTTTCATATTTCCGTTCGAAAAATAATGTTTTATGGCTAAAGAGTAATACTAACTGTTTACGAAAAATGTATAAAACATCATTTTTTGAATATGAAAATTTGAGATCTGGTCTTTTGTCAGCAGTCTAATATAACTGGTGTCCATGCATTTTCGCATAAATTGGCTCATTTCAAGACAAAAAATAAAAAGTTTTCAAAATGTTCAATTTGTGAGAGTGCAGCTATAAAAGTTAAAAATCGTATTTCCTTACCAAGTTGTTTGTGCCTGCTTAATGACTTGTGCGCATAAGCTTTTCTAGTGCAAGCTTTCTCAATTCCTTTTATAAATTCATTTTCAAAATAATTGAAGTTACGTTACAAATTAAAGGTTTATGCTAATGACATACTTAAGGCGCTACGGTCAATTAAAATCCAGCTGAAATTTCAAACAATGTGCAGCATACTTCATTTCACGAAATGCACCATTAGCGAAGTGTTTTTCATCCGGTTCCAAATATATATCAAGGCATTAGCTTATTTATTCAAAGGCATGTTCGGCAGTTTCTTTTGTCCTTACTGTTTGCTCAAAGTTGTATGGGCATAATTTATCCATGTTGGTTCAAAAGTAAAATAAGCGTAAAATTGAATTAAAACAAATATTTTAAGGACAAAATTTATGCAGCAGTCACTTGTTACCACGGCCCCCCAGTGGTATACCAGGGGAAATGTGCAGTGTTTTTACCTTTCAGGTGCCCCCCCCCCCCCACAGTGCCGAGAGAATGCGGTGTTTTGTTATCACCCCAAAAATAGCTGGGAATGGGCCTTACCTAGGTATCCTGGGGTGCGGGGGCCTTTCTTGGGGATTTTACCAGCAGTTTGTCTCCGCAGGACGGGGATTTTACCTGGGATTGGCTGGACCAAAAGTCAAAGTCCCCGTTATTCCCCGGACTTGGGGGGCTGTGGTTACAATTGACTGGTGCATTATGGATACATTATGATGACTGCCTCTGTGGCCTAGTGGTTATAAAGGTTCTTTTTATAAAGCAAGTGGCGGGCAAGGTTCGAGCTCTGCACAGGACTCTTTGGCTGGTTGCTGACCTAGCAGCTAGTTTAAAACAAAGGGTGCTGAATGCATTTCCTGTTGGGCATCTGCTAGATAGAAAAGGAGTCGGGAGTAAAGCTGATCATCAGATGTCTCATAAGTCCAGCGGCCCTTATTTGAGGTGGTAGGAGGCGGGGCGAGCTGTTTAAGCCTTCTTTGCTGTACCCGATAACCTTGACAAAATAATATTCCTGGACAGTATACCCCCCTCTCCCATTTTGAAAAAAAACAAAAACAAACCTATGCATTTTTACTAGCTTTTATATAGTTAGTGTGTAAAAATGATGTGAGATGTAATTGAATGATATCTTATACACTTGTTATGATATATGTGGTAAATAAGTGAATATTGTATGGCAGAATTTTGTAAAGGGGGGGATTTTTGCCTGTCTCCTATCCCTGTCAAGAAATGTCTGTTTCTTCTTCTTTGAAATATATGATATTTGGAACTCTTCTATTTCCTGGCTGGTATATTGATAAAACATTTCAATTCATTTTCCCATTATGTAAAAGTTTCACTGGTCATATGAAATAATAACAAAATCTTAACCCAAAATAATGACTTATGATATATTTCAAGTCAGAGGAAGCTGTGCAGTCAATTATTATTTCAATTTATTGACATTCCTGTGGCCCACTGAGCTAATCAGTGAAGCATGTCAGTTCAGGGTGACAGACATTTCCTGTCCTGTCGCTTGGTCAATTATTGCGCAATAACAACCTCTGGTGATTGGCAGGTGGTAGATGAAACACCTTAGCTGGCAGAAGTGTTGCAATTTTGAATGGGGAAGGCTTTGGTTCTTTAGGTAGATGTATGATTAGTAGATCTGGAAATGCTGGTGGTTGGTTGGGTGGTAGATGAAACGCCTTCACTAAGCTGGAGAAGTGTGGCAATGCTGAATAGGGGAGGATTGGTTCTAGGTAGATGTACATAGGTTTAGTAAATTTGAAATTGCTGGTGTTTGGTTGGTGGTGGGTCATGGAACACCTCAGCTGGCAGAAGTGTGGCAATACTGAATAGGGGAGGCTTTGGTTCTAGGTAGATGTATGAAGGTTTAGTAGATTTGGTATTGCTGGCGGTAGGTTGGCGGTGGGATGGAACACCTTAGGTGGTAGAAGTGTGTGCAGGTTATTTAGGGAGGGAGTGTATGGCTTTGAAGCTTACGGTTTTGGGGGTCCCTAAAACACATGTTTTTGTAAAGTGGTAAAAAAATGGTTTAAAATAGCTGTTCAGCTAGTTTGATAAATAAACAAAACAAAAAAAACTGTTCAGTGGTCTCAAGTGGTACTGATGTGTGTGTCTGTTTAGGGGGATGGGGAGTTTAGGTTCCTTCACCAATATGGGGGTTTATAATTAGGCCAAATCAAAATAATGTTATGGTTAAGGTAACCCAAATGACCCCTTTTTCAAGTCTAAACCCTTTTTATTATTTTTTTTCAGTGAAAACGGGTCAAAATTTATAAATATTTTTCATAAACCATTGAAAATTATAATTAACCATGTCACGCAGTTGTTTGTACAAGGTGAAACAGACTTTTACTTGTATTTTGTTACATTGTTCACAATAAAATTATTAAATTTTAAAAAAATAAATTGTTTTCCCATCCTACCTTAAAGCCTGTTTCTTGTCAGCAGGTAACAATAACCACCATGTTACAAGTTATGTTTATTTGGCCCTAGGCTTTATAAGGTTCTTCTCAAACTCGAGGGTGTTTGAGTATATCTAAGTATTTGTATTTAAAGGTGAGAGGTTTGAATTTTTTTTTAATTTTAAACAATTGGATATTAATATTAAATGCACCGACCATAGCAAAGATACAATGTAGATTGCTTAGTGTAATGTCAAGCAATGTATTGTAATGTACCTAGCAGACAAAATAAAACATGTTTAATAATTGTTAACACTGTATTGACAACCGTGACATGAATTATCTGTCATGACCCACTGACTTGTTGATAACCCAATATGGCAAGTGCCCTGCCTAATCTGTTAAATTAAATACATACGTGATAGACTCTACCATAACCGACTCCACTATAACATCATTGATTTGACAAACTATTTATTGCATGTATCATAAACCCATAAACCCCTATTCTGATTTTAACTGATGATTTAAAAAAAATAAATTAAAAAAAATGATTCATTTAAACATTCTTGCATGTTGTTTTATACTTTCAGGAGAAAAACGAACCCTGAACCACATTTACCACAAGCCAGCCAGTCCCTTATGGAACCTCAATTATTCTCAAACAGTTACCCCATGCGGCTCCTCACAGGATATTGATAACGGTTTTATACACAGCTGTGCTCATTCAACTGATAATGCTGTAGCTATTCAGGCATAGGCTGGTTGTCATGCATGAATTATAGATTCGAATGCTCCAACGGCTAGCTAGCGACTAGCCAGGGAGAAACTTTGCCAACGGATCTGTTATGCTATTGATTTCGGTCTGGGTATTTCTTCATGCACCAGTGAGCCTTAACATTAGTGAATACAAGATCTGGCAGCCTAAAGGAATTTTTGTACAAGACTTATAAATAATATCAGGAACTAAGGTAAGATTATTTATTTTATTTTTCGCCTTAAGTTCAGTTTTATGTCAGGATTTAGAAGTTTCATGTATGTATTATATTTATGATTGCATGAAATGGAAATTATTTTTTGCCCATAGCTACTATTAATTTGTGTACTTGTTTTCAAGTTCATTTAATTATTGATTGATTCAATGTATAGATTACTGGTATAATAAAATTACCATGGCTAATTATTTTGTGGTCAGGAACTTAATTGGGAAGTAAATAGACTTAAGTGGTTTGAGTTAAAGCAAGTCTTCTTATGTTGTAAATATTACCGTCTATTTTTGGAGCTGACTTTAGAAAAGTTTATGTACAATGCAATCTGTAATGTGGAGTTTAGAGTTCTTAAAAACTTTTTCAATATTTGTTTATACAAAGAGTAACATCATACAATTTTGACTCCTTTTAAACAAAGATGCTGAAACTTACTCACTTGTTAAGTTCAACCGTTAAAGGCAGATATCCATGTTGATTCAAGGAATAAGGGTCGTCCTATTCGTGAATCTCGTAAGTCTGTTATAACACAATTAAGCTAAGCTCACTATTTTTGTTCTGCTGTAAATTTTGTAATAGTAACTTTTTTGGACGTAATTGGACTGTTTATTAAAGTTTTCAGTATGATAATCACAAAAAAATAAGTTTTATTTATCAAAATCAGGTTAGCGAAATGAAATAAGCTTCTTAGGTCTGTTATGCACCAGTCAATTGTAACCACGGCCCCCTCAGGTCCGGGGAAAAGCGGGGACTTTGACTTTCGGTCCAGCCAACCTCGGCTAAAATCCCAACTCTGCAGAGACAAACAGATGGTAAAATCCCCGCCAAATGCCCCCGCACCCCAGGGACCCTAGGTAAGGCCCATTCCTCGCTATATTTAAAACGAAGACAAAACCACCGCATTCACCCGGCACTGCGGGGCCACCTGAAAGGTAAAAACACGGCCCATTTCCCCGGGTATACCCGGGTATACCCCCGGACCTGGGAGAGCCCGTGGTTGCAATTGACTGGTGCATTAAGCTTTAGAAGTTTCCAGAAGTCAGGGATGTCTTTATTTATCAATAGACACAGTTGAATATTCAGATTACTGTCAAAGATGTTAATCCACAAATGTATTTTGTCAGGGCCTTAAAATATTTGCGACAATTATGATCTTTGAACAGTGAAAACTATATAAAAAAACATCGATATCCATGATATAGATCATATATAAGATTAAAACAATCTCACGGATATTTGCCTTTAATTAAACAAAATGATGACATACTCATTACATCTGTGACTTGCATAGCCTTAAATGTGCCAATCAGAGCCAAATTTTGTCTGAGTATTCATGCATTGCGCCTTGATGTCAAAGTTCAGAATAGACTTCTTTGAACAATACATAAGTCGGTTATATCCATGAATTCACACTAATTTTAATTAAAATAAATTATTCGAGTGGTCGCAGTAAAGTTGCTCCTAAATTGGAATACATACGTTAAACTAAATCTAATACCATGATGAATTTTAACCTATGTTTACAGAATCTGATATCAGTAATCTATACATATAGACAGACAGGAAGTAAATCTTCATTGAAGACCCTTAAGCTATCTATTTCTCAGTAGTCAATTTGTGCTTGTTTTTACATGAAAATGCAAGTTCAATATTTCGAACTAATTTGTATATATATATATATATATATTCATAAAATATGGATCTGACTTAATTCAGTTAGCCAAGTAGATGTTCTACGTTCGAATTTTTAAGCTTTTCCTTGGTCTAATGTGTCTACTTTCTTATCAGCGCTTGTAACTTAACTTATTATCTGAGTCCTACACAACGACCATTGTGGCACATTGTGCCCATCTCAATGGGAAATACTCATACATTTCCAAAGATGGAAAGAAATTAATCTTCCCATTAAGACAGGGTGCCATGGCTCAGATGTTTTATGGACGTGTTCCGTTATTTGATCATGCATGCCTGCGTTGTTACGGTCCTCGACAAAAGGAAGCGAGGTATTGAAGTATAATAAAACTTTTCATAAGTGGGATTATAAAATAGGCTGGTTAAAGCAAAAATGGATTTGTTCATTTTGTCTGATTTTCAATGGCTTTTGATGCAAGACTCGAGTGACTGTAAATTGAAATAGATGGAATTAAAGTTACGTTTGTTTGGCGCTTAAAGACTCCTCCCTTTGTGAAAGATTTGGAGACTGTGCTAGAATTCATAAAGTATGCTAAGTCATTCCATAACTAATAATGACCATAAGTCACTTTCTTGATTTAAGAACCTCATTGGTGATTTGATATAAAAAAACTAAATGATTTCTTAAATACATTATTTTTTTTGACAATACTTCAAAATATCTACTATAACAGTGTTAAAAACTTTTATACCGTACATAGGACTGAAACTTCGAAGAAATAGACTTAAAGCACTGCTGCACTCTCACAGATTGAACGATTTGACAACTTTTGTATTTTTCGTCTTGGAATTAGCAAATTTTTGCTTAAACACTGCTAACCAGTGATGAAAGACTGCTAACAAAAGATCAGATCAAAGATTTTCATATTTCCATTCCAAATTTAATATTTTATGGCTTAAACCGTTACTAACAGTTTAAGAAAAATGCATAAAACATCAATTTTGGGACGGAAATACGAAAAGCTGTGATCTGTTCTTTTGTCAGCAGTCTTTTATCACTGGTTTGCATATATTTACGCAAAATTTGCTCGTTCCAAAACAAAAAATAAAAAAGTTGTCATAACGTTCAATCTGTGAGAGTGCAGCTTTAAGTTAGGAAATTACTTAAGATGCTTACATACGAATATGGCCCCTGTATTTTATTTCAGAAGTTGGTTAAAGGTTTTCAAAGTCACCAGAGCAGAGGGTGATTGATATTATAAATCTAAGAAAAGAAAAAAAAGGTTTAATTATTTGGACCATTAAGTGTTCCAATTGACTCCACTCTGAAGAAACATTATGTTTCTGGCAAAAATTAATATAATTACTGTGTAAAAATTAAAATTAATTTCCTATTAGATGCAAAACTTTTAGTATCCTGCAGGCTTAAACAGACCCATTGTTTTCGCTTCATCAAACTTTTTATAATTCTGTTTAACTTTCGGCAAGAATGAGAAATGTTTCGCTTCAAATCCACATAAGTGGGGTGTAACCTAAATTATACCATAGGGTATGGGTTTATATGCATGTCTTCAACAGAGATGCTGCTTTTGCTTATATGTGCACTATAAACAAATGGCGGCTGATGTTATGTTTTTTATATATATGAAAAAATTGCATTTTTTTAACCTAAGCTTTAAGGTAACCATTGTTCAAGTATCAAATTTGGGAAATAGACCCTTTTACAGACCCCCTGCTCCTCTATTAGGGCTTGCCCTCTTCTAGTACATTTATGGTATTTTGTATGCCCTTTACAAATTAACTCTTGATAATCTCATATGGTAAGAGTTGTTCCCCTTAGTCAACTCAGTTTTCTGTCAGTTATGGAGAGACATTAATGCAAAATAGTTTAAATTGATATTTACAAGACAAATGTAACATTAAATCAAATCTAAATTGTGCATTCATGAGCTGTGTAACCTAGCCCAATGTTTTCATGCAATACTTTAAAGTTTAGTGATCATTTAAACATGCCATTACATACTTGTTTGTCAATTTTTTATCTTTCCCAAGCTTCACTGGTTTAAAACAAATGTTGATATACGACAGCTATTGGTTGACTAATGATGCCTGACTTTATTGCTGATTTAAATGCAGATGTAGAAATAATATCCTAAAATGTTGAAAGACTAGTAGGTCTATATTGTGTATAATTTGAATTCAGTATATTAGAAGGGATTGTTAATATATTCTTGATGTATCAAAAAAATTCTTGTTTGAACATATATTTCAGAAGCTTGCATAGCAAGCAACTTTTGTCAATCTTTCGCCTGTAACACAAACTTGCATATTCATATTACAGTTTGAATTTGGGTTGTATACTTTGCAAAATTTCAGTGAAATTTTATGAATATATTGTGATTGATTATGGTGACACACCTTGCAAAATTCAGAGAGTGGATTTGAATATCATCAGATCGAATATGGAGCACTTGATTGTCAAGCGAGAATTTGATTACCGGATACATTGTTCAAGTTGCAAGTGCATAAAGTATGCTATAGCATACTAAGTTATAGAAATGAAGTCACGGTTCTGCACTGTCTTCAGCTTATTATACTACTTTGGTTAATTGTATATTGATGGCCTCACTTAAAAATGCCGAAGCTACATTTTTTATGTTTCGGAATTCTTACATCACTAAAATTATACAGGCGAGCCGCATCTAACTGCAGAATGCAGAGTAAATTGTCCAATGAGGAAATGGTGATGCGTCATGTGATCAAAATGTTGAGCAATGATTGGACATCTCACAGAGAAGTAAAAATGTCGTACCTTCAGAAAATGTAACTACAAAAAATGTGATATTGGCATTTTGTAAAAAAATGTGTTATCAAATTACCAAAAATGTTGCTACTGAAAACATGGGATATTGTAGCTTCAACTTTTGGAAGTGTGGCCATCGATATTGTAAACCTCAGATTATATGTGTATCGGGGTTTTTCATCTAGCGATCGGTTTTTGGATGTTACATTTAGGGCCGTTTTTATCACCAGTATCAATTGATCGATCGATTATTTAATTGATTGATTGATTGATCTCGTTATAGAGCCATACATTATATCGAAGCTGTGGTCTTTGTATAGTAATGATATTTAATGCCATGAATCATGACATAGATTTAAAGAGTGTGTTTTGTCATTTAGGGAGGAAGCTTAAAACACACTCGCTCAATAAGAAAGAATTTTGCAGGGTTACCTAAGAATTTATAAAAAAAAAAGAGTGTGATTTTGAGCAAATATTTATTGAGGAAAAAACATGAACCGCCATGTTGGAAGGAAGCTTGAAACCCACTTGCAAAAATATACGGGTGCACAAAAAGGAAGAATTTCGCGGGGTAACCTCATTTTAAAACTGCATGATTTTGAGGAAATATTCAGTGAGAAAGAGGCATGAATCGCCCTTGTAATACACTGAGGAAATAAACCTCTGATTATAAAAAAAAAATGTTTCCTATAAATTATACAGACAAAGCAGGGCTGGCTGCATGCTGTGACCAGTCAATACAGATAACATCACCATGGTTAGCTGGCTAGTCACACAACTGTGACATCCAACTCTTAGCTAAGGTGCACTAGTTACAAACCTTTATCACATCATACAGGCCTTATCAGACTTCATATTTGTTTAAAGCCTAAAACACGCGATGTCACGGTCAATACTTAAAGCCAGCTAATTTTACACTGTGCACTTGGCTGTTATCAGCAAGGCTAATTTCATGGTCTATATACATTGTAAATACTCAGCTATGTAAAAACAAGCAAGCCTAATCAAGATCATTTATTGGTTTCACGCTGGTTGCCTGGGTTAAGGTTAGATTACTTAGTGTATCAGATCGTTAAGAAGGTAAGACTTAATATTTTTTCTTGTTTTTAAGGTGGATTAT
The DNA here is from genome assembly GCF_026914265.1 of Mya arenaria. Classification (NCBI taxonomy): domain Eukaryota; kingdom Metazoa; phylum Mollusca; class Bivalvia; order Myida; family Myidae; genus Mya; species Mya arenaria. Next base: position 14,713,074 of record NC_069130.1, on the reverse strand, counting down.
ATTTAATTATTCTCGTTTTGCATGCTTGAATGATTTAGTCGTGCAGTGCACTTGAACTTATCAGAGAGCTGAAGATCGTATTTGTAATTGTATATATTTGTTTGTATGTGTTTTGCATTGTTATGACAGTATAGATATAACTTCTAGTGGTAACGACTGCAATTAACGATTATCAAGATTTTCTCAACCATTATTTCATTGCTGCCTATAATAGAATGTATAGATATCAATCTTAAAGTGACTCGCTCATGTTTTTGGACCAAAAATAAGGTTTTCCAGTTATTCATCTGAAAACACTTATTTTATCATTATTTCACTGACTTTATATTGAAATTGCAGAAAATAAATACAGTTATTGTATAAAAAAAAAGGTATTTTGGTTTTAGTGGGGTGCGAACCCACGGTGTTTCAGTCAAGAAAAAATTGATTTATTACCACTAGGTTCAGGACTTTCACAAAAAATGTGGATATTTTGACCTCTTAACAATACATGGATAACATCATGTCATAATTCTATCAACCAATCACACAACAAGTCAGAGCCATTAAGTAAACATTAGCGTTGCTAACACTATAAAAACTGTGGTCTTCAAAGACAATATTTGAGCAAAAATCACCATTTTGCTGATTGGTTCCAGCTTTTGGTTACTTAGTTTTAACACTTCTGTAATGATTTGCCTTACTTCAAATTGTCATACAAAAAAATTGCGTTAAATTAAAAAAAGCTTAATTTTGAGCAAGCACCTTTAATCGTCGCCACCATAAAACAAAGTTTTTGTGTACTAGCTATAGACTTGGAAAATTTCACTTTTAACATGTATAATACATTTAAGCTTGCTGACCAGTACGCGTGTACAACTCATTTTCGTTATGCTTTGTTTTTCAAATGTCTTCCTTAACTTGTAAAATGGACACATACATGGATAACCTTTCACACAAAAAGTAGTTCGCACGCGCAAGTTTTCGCAACATCTATTATTACAGTTTTTGTAACAAGGACATTTTTTCTTAGTTTAGTACCAGCAATATCAACATGAATGTGATTTGTCTGATTGTTTAACCCTTAGACTGCTGATGGCGATTTTAAAGGCTTTGCAAACAGCTTGGAACCAGACCAGACGCCGAGTTACTCGGCGCCTGGTCAGGTTCCAAGCTGTTTGCCACTCAGTCAATATATGCCTAAAGTTTTAAGTAAATTGAACGAAATTTAGAATAAACCAGACAACATTTTTGAGCAGACGACAATTTACCCAGCATGCAAAGTGTACTGGTTGCTTTTGGTTGTTACTTTATTTGTTGACTGTGTTGACACTCAGCAAGTTTGCTTCCATTTTGAAGTCAGGAGAGTTTTCAAAAGAGAGCCAGGTATACGTGCTTCTGCGACAGGGTGCTTCCATCACTTTGACCCTGTTCTGCTCCTCCCAAAAAGTTTGGAATCTAAATCAGACTTCAGGTGATCATATGGTTATCTTGTCACTTTTATTGGAGTGTTTTGGCGATGTGCGAATGACAGACCAGGTGTATTATAATTTTTACCGACTTTTGGACTGAAAATATATAAAAAATGAACAAATTTCTGCCAATTTTTTTACGATTTTCTGTTACTGAAATCAGTCAGGTCTGGTCGAAATTGGTCCAGACCGGCAAATTGTAGGTTTTTAGAAGCCCTGGCTTCCATCATTTCAGGCTTTCAAACTTTTGATATATTCAATAGAAAGGTAATATATAAAGAAACAGATGATAATACAAATAAATGACTTTTAACCTTGTTTTAGGGTTACTCTTAATTCATAGTCATGTTTACCTGGTCAAGGGATGATAATATGATTAATGTCTTTATGCATCAAGGTAAATAAGTGACCAGTGGCCATCCAAGCGGTGATTGATTTTGTGTCCAGTGGCAGGGCGACTGCAAATGTAAGCGTGTGACCAATACCAGCCATCTGCTGTCACAGTGAGAATTATAAATTGTGTCGCCATGGTAACGTGTTAATGCTGATAATCAAACATGTCTAAAAAGTGTTACTATAGTGCTATATTGGTGATGAAAAGTTGGTCAAATAGAGGTCTTCAACTTCAAATTTCATGTACTTTCCTGTGTATTTTGTTTTTATATCCAGATAAAATCCATATATTTTTATAGCTGAATAATTGAAAAAGGTTAGTTTTAATTGAATATTGACTGCTTTTGTCTTAGTTGTAAGTTTTTATGCCCTAGCTTAATTTTTGACAGCTTTTTTATTTTTTGTCTTGAAACGAGCCATTTTTTGCGAAAATCCATGGAAATCGGTTATACAAGATTGCTGACAAAAAATTAGATTTGATATTTAATTCCAAAAATTAGATTTAATATTTAAGTTCAAAAATTTATATTTTATGCATTTGTCTTAAACTGTTATGTACTCTATTAGTCTTGAAACATTATTTTTCGAACGGAAATTTGAAAATCTGCAATATGATTTTTTGTCAGCAATCTTTTATCAATGGATTGCAGATATTTATTTGTAAAAATTGTATCTTTGAGAGTGCAGCTTTAAAGGGAGGTAACTTATTGAAACTTGGTATTTGACAAGGTTTTCAATTTTATTTTAGGTACATTTTGCATAGCTATACAAAGGGCTTTCAAAATCAGTGACTAAACACATTTGTCATTGGTTTTCACTATGACTCATATGTTAGTTAAAGTGTTTTAAATGCTGTTCCTAAGTCTTTGACAATAATTACCACGCTTTGATGAACAAGGAAGATTTAGGATTAAGACCATCTCCGGTTACCGAGCAAGCCTTTTTGTGGCTTTTCAATTCCACTTGTGCATTCGACTGGCAAAACTTAAATTGTCGTGTATCCGATTGCTTGCTTGTTTTGCGAAAAATAAGGCGCAAACTTATTTCTTCCTTGTAATTATTTCATTGGCAAGGGACACTGCGGCATTTGTCGATTGTTCATGAACCTGAACGTCTAAGTACCGATTTCAAAAGAGTTGCTACAAAATACCTTTCGGTTCAGATTCAACGATTTTTCCGCAAAGGTATTTTCTACAATGGGTAGAGTCAAAGGTGAAAGTTGCGTACAAGTGTCGTTTGTCAATCGCAAGTCTAGGGTAGCCAATCATCGTATCCCATAAAGTTTTAACGAAACGCCTCGGTAATTATCTATTCATGAAACTGCACGGCTCTATTTATGGGTACAATTGTCGATCACTTAATACCCGAAAAGTGATTATTTGGTTTCATGGTTTAAGTCTCCCAGCACCTAATTTAGTGGGGCCTCTGTTAGACTCAATGGGCCATGACATTTAAATATTTCATTTATTTGATTTAGGTTGACATTTATCCAAGTTATCTAGATAAACATCAACAAGGCTATTTTGTTAGCTTGTCATGTTTAAAGCTGACTTATTTTAACACATCACATATTCAGAAAAATAGTGTTGTAGGTGAAGTATCTTCTGCAACATCTCATTTTCCAACATTTTTAAGATTATTTATCATGTTAAACATTTATCATTTTCCATATTCCGCCACATATATCAGTGTTTTTTACGGCCCTTCTTAGGCACCAATATTGGTGTGCCTTGCTCCACAACTGGTGTGTCAAGCCTCCATAATAGATGTTCCTTGCTTTAGAACAGAGAGTTCATAGTTCCATAAAGGGTTGTTTCACTCCGGAACAGGGCTATTTGCTACAGAGTATGTTTGGATCAAGAACTGGATATCTTGCTCTGTCTCGATTCCCTAAACGAAAGTCTTGCTCCAGAACTGCAGAGAGTATTGCTAAAAATAGGGATGATTGCTCCAGAACACAGATGTTTTGCCCCAGCTGGGGCTTTGCTCCAGAATAAGTATGTTTCACTCCGGAAGGGATGTTTTGCTCCAGAATAGCGATGTTAACGAAAAGATGTTTTGTTCCAGAACAGCAAAATTATGCTCCAGTGTTTTGCTCCAGGTTATGTATGTTTTGCTCCAGATCATGGTATCTTGCTGGAAAAAAGGTGTGTCTAGCTCCGGAACTTACGGTTGTCTTGCTCTAGAACTGGGTTGGTTTCTCCAGATCATGGATGTTTTGCTCCAGATCATGGTATCTTGCTGGAAAACAGGTGTGTCTAGCTCAAGAACTCCAGTTTGTCTTAATCTTGAACAGGACAGGTATCTCCTTCTGTGATGTTTTTTGAGGCTATGCAGTTTGAAATTATTTTTTAATTGTTAAGGTTAAATTTCATCTAGGATAGGCAACATATTTGACATATTTTTATTTCCTTGTCAAATTACATTAAGCTTAATTTTTATTGGAAGGAAAATATATACAAATCTATCTCTAAAGATTATCACAAAAAAAAGATGAAAATAATGATACTTTAATATTCATGAATATTAAATTGAGACTATATTATTTGGCTATTAAATTTTGCTTATATACAAGTCATTTAAATATACGCCATATGGTTCAATTCATAAATCATGTAATATCAAGCATATTAATTCTATTTAAAACTGCTGGTATATAATAATATACTAATAAATAATCACAACAATACAGGATGCTCATTTTTATTATATTTTTGGCTCTAAAATAAGGCATGGCAGATATGCTTGAAATATTATGCTTTGTAAAAGTATTACACCATGAAAAATAAATGGTCCTTATCATTATTCAGGGAAACCTTATGGGTGTTTTAGGTAAAAATAGTTCTGTAAAGGTATGTGGGTGGAAACCGTGGAAACCATTGCTTGAAAGCACTATTAAAACCTCTGAGAAAAACTCCTTATATAGATTTATTTTGCATGATTAAATTATATTGATGAAATTTTACATGCTCATGAATGTGTATCTGAATTTAACCCAGCTGTCTATTTTGTTACTGTATCGTTGAATGATTTCTATTAAATGGTTCTTAAATGGTTTCTATTTTAAAGCTGCACTCTTACAGATTTACAGTTTTGACTTTTCTTTTCATTTTTGTCACAAAATCAGCTGAAAGTAGCATCAATGCCTTCAAATCAGGCATTTAAGAAAACTCACAAACAGATCTCAATTGCGTGGAAAACTGCCATTAAATACTCATTTTTCTCAAAGCATTAGTAACGCGTTTAGCCATAAAACATAAATTTTCGAACGTAATATGAAAACTACCATCCTATCTTGTGACAGCAGTCTTATATTACTGATTTCCAGACATTTATACAACATTTGCTCATTGCATGACGAAAAAATTACAAGGTTGTCAAAACAGTCAATCTGTGAGAGTGCAGCTTTAAGAAGTGTGGAATGATTTTGCAAAGTTTTGGAATCGCTAACCGTCATTCTGAAATCAGGTTTTTTTTGTCAGTGCAAATATTGCAGATAAAATTTGATGATAATGTTTTTTATGTCAGAAAATAATTGAGCATTTAAATAAGCACCATTTCAGATCCCCATAAATTGTGAATATCGGAAAAGACAATTGAAGAGACTTATCTTGTAAGGGATTTTCTTTGATATTGAAAATATCATTTTTTACATGCAAAATGTACATCCAATAGCATTAAAACTGCACTCTCACAGATTGACTGTTTTTACAACTTTTTATTTTTTTCTACTTTGATTTGAGTCAATTTTTTGCGTAAATGTCTGGAAACCAGTGATTTAAGACAGCTGAAAGAAGATCAAAATGCAGTTTATCATATTGAAGTTCAGTTCGACGTTTTATGGCTAAAAGCGTTATTAACACTTTAATTAAAATGAGTGTTTCGGCAGTTTCCCAAACAAATGAGATTTACGATATTGTGAATTACCTTTTATGACACAATTGAACGAAGGCATTGATGCCAAAATCAGCTGATTCTGATACAAAAATTAAAATAAAAGTCAAAACTGTCAATCTGTGAGAGTGCAGCTTTAAAATGAATAATTAAAACTTGCATTATGTGAGATCCACATTAAAAAAGAATATTGTTTGGATCGTTAATATTTTTTATTAGGTTACCTAAATATCACATACTTGTAATATAAGTAGAATTTTTGGTGCAATGAGGGTTACAAAGTTAAACCTATATATAAACCATAAGTCCCATACTAAATGGAGCCTAAATTCATGTAACTAAAGCTGCGACATTTGCACGGTCGGTTAAACGCTATTGTTATGTTTTTTCCCTCCTCGCTTGAACTGCTAATATTGTCTTCACAATAAACTGCCACGATTCGGTGCTCATATGAATTTGTTATTCTATTATGGTATAACGCAAAACTTGAAAAAAGAGACCTGGTATTTGTTCAAATTAAATTTTAAACTGTGAATGAAAGAGTGGAAATTGGTCCTGTAAAAAAAGTATGTATAATTTTTGTAACAATTCTAAAATTTAAAAAAGGGCAGAATTTATCAATTCATATTATGGAATGTTTGTTTGTTTGACTGAATGTAATTATTGAAGAAAAAGAGTAAAGGTATTTCGATATCCTCTGCGTAGTTACATCGTTGTTTCATGCAAAAACATTTCTCTTGTCAATGACGAAAATATATCAAAAAACATTCTAGATCTATATAAAAAAATATTTTTTTATTTAAATGAGACTTGGTTAACATGTTGAAATAGATTGTATGTACATGTGTGGAAAGATCCATAACCTAACTCTGGTTTTAATAAAATGATGAGTTATGCCCCTTTTCCATGAAAAAACAACAAAAGATGTTGCATAATTATAACATTTGCTAGTAAATTCATGTGTTTTACTGTGAAATTTATTCAAATGCTTTCTAATTCTTTTTACATGTAGTAATTCCTTAATTGACGTGTTAAATTTAAACCCTACAAAACATTTTCTAGCAGCAATTTGAAACAAATGAACTTTAAATACTGTTGCCCAACCTTATTTTATACTTGAAATCATTATCATGTGACTTGAAAGTTTTTTTGATTGATATTGTTTGAAATATCGGGGAACGCATCTAACAACTGCTCACAAGCATGAATTTGTTTAACTTTGTTCGATTATTTCTTCAAAAATTAGAAATAGGATAGCTCAGTATTATTTTCTACAAGAATTAAAAATCGATCAACTGTAAAACACCCCTATTGAGAAAATTGATCTTATTGAGAGTTACAGTTCTGAATGATAAAACTGTCCAACTGAAATATCATGCTTACTGATTTTAGAATGATTATGATTATATTGATCCATCATGGCATGGTTTAGTGGTCACTAAATTGTTTATTAGTCTTATTTAATAGTTCAGCTATTTCATGAAGTTTGATACGGTTATATAACCCTCGATATTTGCTGCTAAGGTGACTTTTATCTGGTGGAAAATTGTTGATGATAAATGTTCAATAAATTTTTCAACATGAAGTGAAATATCATTTATGGATAATTTAATCGGGAAATAGGTAATATTGAATTGCTCTTTTATTGAAATGTTAAACATAAATACTTAAAAATTGTAGATAATCTTTCACATATTTTTTCCGCTATTTGAATATTACATTTTTTTTATCTGATGGTTCTGAATGGCAACTGATGATAATTGATGACACTTGTCAATGCAGTGGCTTATAATATGTCCCAAATAACATTTTACAGTCTAGAAGAAATGTTTTGTAGTATTTCATAAGATACAACAATAATACCAATTTGAAGGTAAAAACAAAATAAATTATCTCCCTTTATTTATTCATATGTTACAGTAATTACCTCCCTTATGTTGTAAAATAGTTCATTGAGCTAGTGATTCTAGTCAACTTATACCGGATTTTAAATAAAGATTCTTGTATCTTGGACTGTCTCTAAGTTCCCTTTGACAAAAAGCATCAAATATCCCTCATAGTTATTTCATACCTCCAAAATGTTATAGTAATTACCTCCCTTAGATATTTTACTGTCTCTTATCTTCCGTGGACAAAAAAGAATTATTAATCCCTCACAATTGTTTCATTGCTTCAAAATGTTATATTTATTATCTCCCTTTAGGTATTGGACAAAAAAAGACCAGTAATCCACAACTGTCGTTTCATACCAACTGATGTTATTGTAATAACCTCCCTTAGATGTTGGACAAAAAACAACAACATTAATACACAACTGTTGTTTCATACCCACTGATGCAATTGTTATTACCTCCCTTAGATATTGCGCTGACTATTATCTACTAGCAGAACTAACATTAATCTTGCACAATTATTTCTTACCCCAAATAGTTGGCTGACTATTATTTCCCTTGGAAAAGAACTTTCATAAATCCCACACAGTTATTTCCGCCCGAAATATTATATTAATTACCTCCCTTAAATATTGAACTGACAATTATCTCCCTTGGACAAGAACCAACATTGTTATCCCAGTGCTATTTTCTACCCCCAAAAATGAAAATAAAAACACTTTCAAATGAGCATTTTTTGTTCATTGATGCATAACTCTAATAAAATCTAAAATAGCAAATTTTATTTACGGCAAACAAATTTGGACAAGGAAGTGGATTTTTATTACTTTGAGTCGTGGTCTGCTGTATCACTTACCAAACTCAGTTTTTGACATATAAATATTTTTCTTTTCAAACTATTTGCCATGAAAAGCATCTGGCGTTTTGTCATCTGGTATCTTTATTGCGAAAATTGTCCTTGAATAATCGCATTAAAATTTGTTTTCCTTTGACTACCAAATATTTGAGAATATATTATTTAAAAAAAAAAGATTACACAATACTTCAACCCGAAAGAGAGATAATTTTGTCTGACATTATATGAAGTCAAGTTGTATAAAATTGATAGCTTGAATTACAAAATAAATGTGCCAGGCTCCTCAAAGTCTTTATTACATAGACTATTAAGCGAAAAGATTGAAGTCTTGAATGTGTCGTGTTTCCACATGTTACATGTTCTTGCCCCCTGGTCATGTATCGGTGTGTCTCGTTTCTCACGCTCTGCCGAACACTGACTTGTGCGCTCGAGTGTTACGTTCTAACGTGTGTCGGCTTAATTAGTTTCTAAACCCTCCCAGCTATAAATGAGCAACTTTGTTTCAGATACTATTCATTTTTTTTTCTAATTGAATGTGTTATATGGAGGTTTAAATTTTTGATTTGTAAGTAATTCGTTTGAATGTTACTGATTTTGATTTAAGTAGTGCTGATTGTTGTGATGATGATGGAGGTGTTGTTTTGGTTATGATGTATGATGATGATGATGATGATGATGTCGAGGAGGAGGATAAGGATGATGATGATGATGATGATGATGATGATGATGATGATGATATGATGATGATGATGATGATGATGAAGTAAAATAACATTTTAAAAATGATAAGTTAAGATATTGGAAGATTTTATCAAAATAAGGGCAATAAGTTTGTCTTCAGTTTTATATTGATAATTTCAGACAGTAGACAGCTTTGACATATGTGTCTATATGATGCTTATCAGTTGACTTTCCATAAGTTTTTAATAGTGTTATCATAAACCATCAGTTAATATTTGCATATCACGTTTAATTCAGTTATATGGCTCAGATTTCATTCAAATCTTCCAAAGTTATGCACTTTGGCATATGAGGGATTTTAGACAGGGGGTGGGATTTTGATGGACTGATGATACTGCCACCCTGGGGGAAATTAGATTTTGTCCAGAAATAGAATTTGCTGGATTTTGAAGCATGGTAAAGCATTGAGTAATGACCCTAGAGTTTTAATTTAATTGGCCTGCTCCAGGGGTGGGATTAAGCAGAGGGGTGGGGGGGAGGGTTAGCCCATTTTGGGACTGAAATTCCCCCCCCCCCCCCCCCCCCCCGCCGTTTGTGGTGGAATAAGAATATTTTTTAAATGAACTGGACAAGCAGATTGACCTGTTAACAATTAGCAAATTCAGCAATGAATGCCTTTCATGAATATGTCAATGTACATGCCTCACTGAATCCATCCACTCCATTGGTCAGTTAATTTTACAGTCCAATCAAAACACTAGGATTCTAATCTTAAAATTAAGAAAACTCTAAGGGGGTTAAAATTAAGAGAAATCTAAGGGGGTTACTGAATATGTCCCCAGCTAGATAAGTGAACAGATAGTTTCTTGTTTAATTTTACCTAGTTTCTTGTTTAATTTTACCTCTTATTATAAAATGTGTCATTATGGCAATCTCCGATGTCTATTTCAGGTGCCAAGAAGTCAGACTATGATACACTGATGAGATGCCATTGCTCTGATGTCCAGATTAAAATAACCAGTCCAAAATGTCGAAAGAAGAAAAGGATTCCACTGAAGTAGAGGAAATTGTAGAATATACTGAACTGACTGCAGACGACAACTTCCAAATCCCTGTGGCAAAGATTCCATCTCCTGAAAAGAGTATTCAAGTGGAGGTTACTCTTAATGAATCAGGGGCAAAAACTGTGAAAAATACAAGTGTAACCTTGACAGCAGGTGAAAATGTAGACATTGTAGCTTCCGCTGTTGAAAGTAGTGCCATAACAGAAACTAAAGTCACTGATGGTGTTGCTACACCACAGACAGAGGCTGTTAATGGAACTCTGATGACTGTTGCAAAGACTGAACCAAATTCTGCACAGCAAGTGGCAGCCAACATGGCGACATTGACAATACCGAACGTGCCGATTACTCTAACAACAACGGACGGACAGGCAGTGACGCTAGCGCCCCAGCAGTACCAGTTTTTGCTACAGCAGCAGTATCTCAATTTCCTCCAATTGCAGCAGTCAATACTTTTGAACCAACAAAGTGTGAGTGTTTCATTTGCAAAAATATATACATGTTTTAAAAAATCACATCCGTTTTAACATATTTCCATTTTGTCAAAAGGCAGTCTTTAGAAATATGAAAAATAATTTTGGTGGTTAAATGACTTAATCACACGAATGCAACAGAAACAGGATATAGGTTTTGCAGCTTCTTTGAAATGTAAAAAAATGACGGTGTGAAAGATATGGTTCAATCTACTTCCCTATTTAGATGTCACTTCGAACGTGTAAAATAACAGTTTGTTTACACTAATCTGACTCATTCTATAATTTCATCCAGACCCTTCACTTTATATGCAATAGTGTTGAATTTTTTTGCAATTTCCTAAAAATGTGCATTTTTTTTAGTGAACATGTTAAAAAAATTATCATTTTATGTTCGAAATTTTCTACAATAGCAACATGCTATGGTTTGGTAGTGAATCCTGGTTCTCAAAAAAAAAAAAAAAAGTTATGCCTACCTACCTACTTACCCTAAGATTTTTTTGAGATGGTAGTGGAAACGAAGAACTTTTCGAGGGGTCTTGATACCTTTTACTCCTCAAAATGGTTGGATGCTTTTTGGGTGATTAGACATCACTTAAGTGACTGCAGCTTTTGTGTATTTGATGATTAAAAAATAATGTGAACATTCAGATTATGCATATTTCCATTTTTGCAGCAGCAGCAACAACAACAATCAACACAAACAACAACAACAACCACAGCATCTCAGCCAACAGCTAGTGTTGCGGTAAATCTAGTAAAGGAACAAACCACCGTTGCCCAGCAGATGCCTATCTCCATAGCAACCACGAAGGGAGAACCCCTGGTTGTTATGGAAACTGACGATGTGTCAATGGGTGGTAGAATGTCACCGATAGTCAGCATTATGGATGCAGAGGACGAGAAAGCCTTAAAAGAGGCGAGAAAAATAAAGCAAGAGGGAGATGGTAATTAATTTTGTTTAAATACTGATGTGGTTATGAATGCATTCTTGTTAATAAGGCCTAAAAATCATTTCTTGTTTGGGTTAACCGGCCTTTAATGATTACCAACCAAATTGTTTTCATGGCCCGTTGAAATAAAAAAAATTAAGAATTGTGTTATAATTTGTAGTTTAAAGCTGCACTCTCACAGATTGAACGATTTGACAACTTTTTTATATTTTGTCTTGGAACGAGCTATTATTTGCAAAAATTCATGAAAAACAATTATTTAAGACTGCTGACAAAAAATCAGATCGCAGAATTTTATATTTAAGTTCAAAATTTGGTGTTTTATGCATTTTTCTTAAACCGTTAGTAACGGTTTAAGCCATAAAACATACATTTTCGAACGGAAATATGAAAATCTATGATCTCATTTTTTGTCAGCAGTCTTTTATCACTGGTTTGCAGAAATTTACGCAAAAATATTTTCATTCCAAGACAAAAAATAAAAAAGTTGTAAAAACGGTAAATCTGTGAGAGTGCATCTTTAAAAAGATCCATACTAACGACAACTTTATACTATTCACCAATGATGTGAATAAGGTTCTAACATAAAGCCTAATAAAAAATAAATTAAAAATATCCTCCATGTTTTGGGACTAGATGCATGTAACCCTAACCACACAATTGTTTTTTGTTGGTGGGGGTGGGGAGGGGGGGTTAGTCTAAGAATTAATTGTGGGGACAGCAATGATATTTAATTAAATGTGACGAAATGCCTATAGTCAGACATGTGAGTGAGAGAGCCAGAGGCCACGATTACAAACCGTCGTCTGAGTTCAGACTTGTGTCACTGTGGCAAAACTGCAAATTTTCGTTTCATTGCAGATTGCCTTCTCGTTAAGTATTGATGATTAAATTTGACTAATTGCATTACTATTTAAAATTATACAATTATTTATTTTTAATTTTGTAAAATGAATGGAGTAAAAATGAATCTTTGTAATTTACTAAGGGTTCTTTTCTGAGTCTGAGTCTTGACTCAGACATGAGACTGTTCATAATCATGTGGCCTGGTCATCGAAGACCTTTTTTTTATCGAAACCTTGACCTTTTTAGGTAAAGATAGATTACATTTTTTGGACCGATCTGTACATTTTACTGATGGTCAAGCCTTTTGAGGTGATCTGTGTGATTACTTAGCGCATTTTTACCAGTGGAAAACCAGAAATAAGATTTTACGGGAAATCATTGTGCATTTTAATCCATAGTTACCAATATGCTGTAAAATTGTAGCCTCCTTATAAATCAAATCAGGAGTACAGATTTTTCAAATGAAAAAAAATAACAGGATTCATGCAGATCTTATAAATTTTTCATACCAAAATGGGAGCCAATATTGTAAAGTGTTTACTGATGTGCATTGTCTGAGTGCAAAGTTTAATAAAAAAAATGTCATTATTTGCATTTTCAGCCCGGAATATAAACCAATATGGACGAGAGTTTACAAATGGGCGGCCCCTTCCTGATCACCTCAGAGTGCAGATATTGCAGCTTGCCCTGCAAGGAATTCGACCTTGCGAGATCTCCCGGCAGCTACAAGTCTCGCATGGATGTGTCAGCAAAATTCTAAACAGGTTTGTAGTTTTTGCGGTGGAATAAAATGTGTGAATTTTCACTGGTGCTTTTCATTTCAGATAAGCAGAAGGTCTTTAACCCTTTAGCGCAAGGTTGGCCGAAATTGCCCATTACCGCATGTAAAAGCATGTGGCCTACTCTATCCACTACTTGATGTCAACGTGTTTGACGACATTACAAATACGTTATTTAAATGCTCAAAATGATTTGGCCAAGATTAATGCGAGCAATGTTAATCTAAAGGTCATACTGGTATACAAATTTGCCGTTTTTCCAATATCCCCAAAAAGGGCCTGTACAAATAAGGACTGCTTATCAGGAAGTTGGCTAATGACTGGGAGGTCTAATTAATATCTGGCCACATGCCTATGTGCTAAAGCTGTTTCTATAAATGGTAGGTGAGATAGTCAGAGTCGTCCAGTGGTAAAGGAGTCTGCCTTTCATTGTTTCCTACCCTGTGTACATGATTTTACCCAGGAATCAGACTCGAAGGTGATTCTACATGTATAGGCAAACAGCTTTCGTCACTTTCAAATTATATTATAGGAAAAAAAAACGAATACTGTCTTAATTGCAGTATGCTTCTTGTTTACATCCTGGGGACCAAGTCTCTTTATAATATACAACTCAATTAGATACTCTGTGCAAAACAACTGCAAAAACCGCATACTCGTGAATAATTTATGAGGTGAAATACTGACTTCTGATTGGGCACATTCTAAGGCAATATGCAGATTGTGGAGAAGTTGAATACGAGTACTCCTGCATTACAAAGCTTTGCTAGCTTGTTTTTCAATAGTTTATTCTATGGGGTTAATTGAATTTTCATAGCAATGATTATGATGATGTTTATTTCCCTTTATGCAAAAGAAAAACGCCCTCATAAACATCTGGGACTCGGGTTGATTCGTCAAAGTCACAAATACTTCCATGGCAATTTTTGAACTGTACTCATAGCTTTTCTGTTTTACAAAAAGAAAAACAACGTTCCGATTATCATGGACTCTGCATCATCATTTTCATACAGTTCGTTGGAGTGGCCCTGAAAAAGCTTAATCTGTTTTCAAATACCTGTTGATTATGTATACGAAGCTTAAATAAAAAAATTAAAAAAATTATAAAACATATTATCCATATTAAACATAAAATACTTTTTGAGCCATTTCATTAGTCAGCTGAGTAAACAGAAGCACATTAATTTTGCAATCTTAAGATATTATTTTCAAATGTTTTTTGTACTTGTACTTTAACTGCTTTTTCCAGATATAAGCACAATGTAGATTATTACATTATTATGTAAAAACATAAACAAAGTAAAAACTTGAAATGGATTCAAATGTTTATTTACCATTCTCAATTGATCATTGTTTCACCAACGATAATTTTTAATTTTTTCCCTCGATTTATCAGGATGAATACTCAAGCAGTCAATAGTCAAGCAACTGGGTCATTTTAAAGTCATATGTGTATCACATGAGTGAATCCCATTAATTACATTAACATTTATATCTAATTAGTTGACAAACATGTTACTAGCTGCATGGAAAATTAACTACCAGATTGTGCTGTGGGTCGAATGATTTCGCAGTCACGGACTTTGATACGGTCTTTGATGTTTTTGATATTAATTGTGGCTTGATGAATATTATAGAATGTTCAATCCTGAATCTAATTGTGTGCCTTCATGCATAATATTTACATAAGCACTTTTGCCTAAAATGCTGAGCGATGAATTTATAACTAGGCCTAAAAAAAATACATTTGGTTTGGGTTACCCGACCCTACCTACGGAATAGGCGCCGACCCTACCGTTTTTATAGTCAGTTTGAAAAAAAAATTGAAAAACAAAACATGTTTTGTTTTGTTTTTAATTGCTTTTCAATATGTAGTTTAAAACCTTAAATGCTTATACAGAAGATAACTTAAACACCATTCTCCAATGATGAAAATGACATTCTAATATAAAGCCTAATAAAAAAATAAAGTAAAAAAAATAAAAAGCCTACCTACCCTACCTATTTTTGAAAAGGATGTAACCCTAACCAAACAAAATTTTTTTTAGGCCTTATTGTAATGTACCATTTGCATTAAATGATGATTTTCGGTTGCATAACGTTGATATCATAGCCTTAGGCCACGATTCATAAATAGTTTGTTTGGCGTTTCCTTGCCAACATTTTTAGGTGGTATTTTTGTTCTAATTCCCAACGCCTGAATTACATAATGCAATATAATATATATATATATATATATATATATATATATATATATATATATATATATATATATATATATATATATATATATATATATATATATATTATATATATATATATATCACCTCAGGAGGTACTAAAATAAACTTGATATCAGGTATTTCTGTATTTTTCACCAAACAAACTATTTATTAAAGCTGCACTCCCACAGTTTGACAGTTTTGACTTTTTATTTAATTTTGGTCTCAGAAAAAGCTGATTTTGGCATTATCATACAGATTGATAGTTTTGATCTTTTTTAAAAAAGTCCTTGAATCAGCTGATTATGGCATCAATGCCTTCAATTCAGTCATATAATATAACTCAGAATAAAAAGATTTCAAATGTTTGGAAAAAGGCCGAAAAACTCATTTAAAAGCGTTATTAAAGTTTTTAGTCAAATAAAACATCAATTTCTCTGATCTGATCTGTCAGCATTTTATATCACTAAGTCTTGTTTCCAGACATAAATGCAAAAAAATGGCTCATTCCAAGACATGAAATAAAAAGCTGTCAAAACGGTCTATTGATGAGAGTGCAGCTTTAAGTGTGTTCTGATTTTATTTTTTAATTTCCTGTTTTTTAAGGGAATAAAGTCAAGGTATTGTATTGACATTGTGCAAAAGAGTTTAAACTTGTTCATAACAAGTTTTAAAAAAAAATGAAGATTATCATTCAAATGAAATTCTACTCCTGTTTACAGACCAACAAAAATGTTTGTTTGATCACAGTATTCTGCTTTAAAAGGAAACAAGAAAATTTTGAATCAACCAAAATATCACCAACTTACAAAAAGTATAATATTCAGAAAAGAAAGTTGATATTATTATATACGTAAATTATAATTTATTGCCTGAAAAAAAAGAAACTGTGCATTACACGAAACATGTGTAAAATAAAGTCAAGCCTTTCGATAATTGAAAATTAGGTGATATTTACCTCAGCTGTTTCGAGACATAAATGTTACTGTGATACAGAAAGGTATTGCTTTGACAAGACTTGTGACAATTTTCAGAATTAAGAAATCTTAAAAAATTGTTTTTATGCGGATAGATCTCAGTGGTATTGAATATGTAACTTAAGTCAATCTTATGGTCATACATGATTGACTTCATTCACTCTATTGGTCAGTTATAAATAACAAGCAATCTGATTAGCTACATCGTTCTTAGATCCAGTTAAGACCAGTATAGAATACCCAGCTGCTGAACTTGTATATTTAGTATGCATGCACTAATGCATTTTAAAACTGCTTAGGCCCAAAAAAATTAGTTTGGTTTGGGTTACATCTTTTTTAAAAACAGGTAGGGTAAGTAGGCTTTTTATTTATTTATTTTGTTTTTTATTAGGCTGTATGTTAAAACAATATTGTCATCATTGGAGAATTGTGGTAAAATATTATTATGTAAAAAGCCCTCAATTTATTATGCACCAGTCAATTGTAACCACGGCCCCCCCAGGTCCGGGGGTATACCGGAGATAGCCGGGGAAATGGGCCGTGTTTTTACTTTCCAGGTGGGGCTGGGTGACCGCGGTGGTTTTGTCTTTGCGCCAAATTTAGCAGAGATTGGGCCTTATATAGAGTCTCTGGGGGGCATTTGGCAGGGGTTTTACTATCAGTTCGTCCCCGATCAGGGCGGGGATTTTACCCCGGGTTGGCTGGACCGAAAGTCAAAGTCCCCGCTATTCCCCGGACCTGGGGTGGGGGGGCATTGTTACAATTGACTGGTGCATTAAACTACATATTAAAACACACACTTAATATTATTATTCATTTATTTTTACAAACCCCCTGTTAAAATGGTAGGGTTAGGGCCTATTTTGTAGGTAGGGTTGGGTAACCTGAACCAAGTGTTGTTGTTTTTGAGGCCTTATATGGTTCAAATAGTCGACTAACTTGAAGTGTAAATTGATTTTTTATGTGATTGTTAGGAAACCAGACAATATTGAATCTTGATATGAAAAGTCTAGTTGTAATTTGTGTTAGGATTTAATAAGAGGCTTTAGGAAGTAAAAAGCCTGTAATATTTGATTTAACTTTACAAACTGAGACTAGTTTGCACGCCATTGATTTTAATCAATGCTCACCACTCAAAACTTGTTTAAGTTCTAGCGGAAAACCGGTAAGCCTCACTGATCAAGAATAGAAGATTTTACATTGAATTCTTTGTAAACGGTTTCTGTCATCAAACGTTTCCAAAGTCAAAGATCGGTAATAAAGGGATTTTTACAAAGCTGACATTGAGTTCTTTAGACCGTTTTACCCTCTAATTGCCTTGCATGTTCCCACATAAAGATTCATTTATTTACTTCTTGCTTCGTTGGTTACGGGAATAATGAAGTTGCGAGGAGGTTTTCGTATTGAATCGGAGGACAGCGAGTGATTTCACAACCACTGAAGAATAACTTGTGTTTGTAAGAGCTTCAGTTTACATTTTTCCATTGTGGCTGTAAAATTTGCTTTTAACGTTGACATACAAATCTAGGAGGATTGGTTTTATCGAGGTTATTATGTCACAACGATACTCTCCTATTACTGGAGTATCATTTTAGTAGCGGATTTATTATTCACTTTGCAAAGGTAAGGTTACATTATACTCATTTTGACAGTTTTGCTACAGGGCATAAACAAAGTTTGCATAAATTTATACTTAAGCTGCAATGTGCGATGTTTACATGCACATTGTGTGATTTGTTTATGTAGAAAATGTATATACATTGGAGGTCAAGTCACACTTGAAGAAAAATAAAATGAGTCATGCATAGAATAAACATGCACAGTTAACTTTTATAATTGCTTTGCTTCATTAAATACTTAAGGCCAAACAATATCATTTCTATGTTTAGTGTCCGTGGACAGATAGGTTTTGGGGTTCAAGATAAAATAAAAAATTCAACCTGCCGAATATTTTTTATTTCCATTTTGCTATAATTCCGACTACAGAAAACAAGTGCAAACAACATGCTTCATAATTTGTGCATGGCAAAGTATTCTTGGCATTTGATATCAGAATATGATGCAAAGAGTGTTTTTCTTATGATCAACATAATTAAGTACAGGATTGATCTGAACTCATTTTGCAGTGGAAATTTATCTAACAATTGAGGATAGGCCTTATATGTCATATGCAATGTTTTTAAAGCTCCTTTTAATAACCTATGCATGCACCAGTGAATGTGTTGATATTTACATGTAAAGAAATAATTGACTGGCTTAACATCAGGTCTGTTTAAAACTTCTTATAAACCATCTGACTGATAGCAAAACGTGTTGAGAAAAAATAACCTAAATTGTTCAAAATGAAGTTCAACTTACATCAACATTTGATTGTTTACAACCTTTGTTGCAAATTGTTGACAAATTCAGTTTTTTCATAATTGAACTGTCTTCCTTTGTGCATATAAGGTCCCCATCTGCATGCAGACCAAATTATGCTACTTAAGCCTAATTGTACATGTTTAAGACGTACTTAAGATGTTTTTAGAAATTGCATGGGGCCAGGGTCAATTATTACAAACAATCTTAAGTCTTAGATCAGACTCAAGTTGCAACACTAAAAACCTTCATTGGAAAATCAAATGTAGTAAAAATGAGTCTTTGTTATTTATCAAAAGTGTTTTTCTTAGTCATAGACTTAGATTAGAGGCTGTTCATAACCATGGGCACTAATTCTTGCCTAAGTAGCAATGATGTCTTATATATGTTGAATATCATGGTGCATTGAAGTGGCATTTTCCAGTTTGTGCTTTTTGGCTTGTAATCAAGTTAACCTCTGTTTTATATATTCTTTGCCATAAAGCTTTGGCATTTCACGCTCCAGTAACGTTTCTGAAATGTGATTAATTATTCTGATATGCTTGTTTGAGTTTTTGTTCCGGCTGAGCGATTTTTTAAGACGTCAGTTTTGGCAAAGGTTCAGTCAGTTTGCAACGGCTTGGCCGATTCTTTTGAAAGGTTAATTTGGTCATTACGTTTAGAATTGAGGTTCAATGATTGGAAAGAATTAAAATTTGAACTTAAAAGACACAGTTTTGTAGTTTATACAGTTGAAAATGAGATCAGTGATACTTAGAATATGTAAAAATGACACAATCAATTGAAGTATATGTCAATCATTTTATGTCATCTGTGTAAATTATTGTGAAATTTAAAGCTGCACTCGCACAGATTGACAGCTTTGATCTTGATTGAAATTGTCCTAGAGTCAGACATTTTTGGCATCAATGCCTTTAACTCAGCTTTCAAATGGGCACCGAAAATCCGCAGCATCTGGGTGTGTAATGTACATACTATTATAGCAATGAATTTAATACTAATACATCACTTTAATTCCAAGTCTTGTTTTTTCATGATTTAACATCTATTGGAATTTACAGATAATTCAAGGTTATACAAATTTTAAATTTTTCAATAATCTTTTATAGGTATCGGAAGACAGGAAGTATCAACCCCGGTCAGATTGGGGGAAGCAAACCCAAGGTGACGACGACAGACGTGGTTGCTAAGGTCCGATTTTACAAGGCCCAGAACCCGCAAATGTTCGCATGGGAAATACGACACAAGTACGTTTATATTTCATCTATTCTTTTGAGCCAATCAGAGTGAGAGTGGTCTAGTGGTATAGGTGTCCGCCTCTCACCCAAGAGGTTGTGGGTTCGATCCCCACCAGGGGTACTTTCTCATGGCATCTCAAAAAGGACATGAGTACTGGTTTCTGCCCAGAGTGAATTTAAAAGATATCAACTTTTATCACAATCAAGCTCAAATAAGTTATATATCAATCAAGCCATTAGAGCGTTGCGTGAAATCTATTTCGGTTTTAAACATATGTGACTGAATCGATTAATTTCATGGCTGGTGACCATGCATGACGGCACACTCCATGATCTTCTTATAAGGCCCGTTTTTTTTTTTAAATTGAAACTGTAACAAGCTTATTTATTGTATTTTATTTTGTCAAATGACTTATTTCAACTTGATTTTACTAAATAAAATATAGTTTGTCGTGATTTAATATCATTAAGATACTTTTTTCTTTATAAGTTGCAGAACTCTCCGAAATAAGAATATAACACAGATAATACCAAAACAAAAATAATGTGCTGAATAGCTTCATACTGTTAAAATGGACCTACGATCCATCCAGAAATTAGGGCCTTAGTTTCAACGATGAAATTTAATCTTGTTATTAATATACCTCAAATATTACGAATTAAACAAACTTATTCCAGCAGTCCCTGTTACTCTCTTGGAATACATTTGTACAATTTGTAATAAATGAAGAGTGGTCCGATTGTTCAGAACATTGTTAACAACATTGTTAACTTGATTGTTGTTAATGTTTAAATCTTTATTACTCTGAAAGTTTCATGGACACACATGTGTTCTGCTGTACTTTTCGCAAATATTGAGACAACTGATTAAGCTATGCTTGTTTTACCTAAAATACATCAGCACATCATGAAATATTTCACCTTTAATAGTTAACAACGATTTGTTAGCATTGTTAACTTAAACAATCGGCCCTTTATCTTATACTTCCTTGTTCAGCATTCATTCTGGTTCTAAAGCTTCTCTGTGAATTGAAATAAAACCATTCAGTGTTGGTGTTGGCGCTACTGCCCCAAAGTTGTCATGCAAAGTCTTTCGTTATTTTACATTTACCTTGTAAACCGTCTGGAAGATATTGACAGGATGGTTCACCGTGGTTGATAAATTTTGATATATGTAAAACAATGTTCGTCATGAAAGGGAGTCTTGGAGTCTGAGAGTCCTTAAGATTGGCATTTTCGTAATCACTGCCCCTGGATTTGTACATTTTGGAGCCAAGGAGATTGCCCGACTAGTATTTAAAGCAAAATAAGACTATATAAATGAATGCTATTTTATATCTGTAAGGGTTTTTGTGAGTTTTCGGAAAACTTTAAAACTGTTTTACAAGAAATGGTTTGAAACTCATAAGCTTTAAATTAAATACTTCCTTTGACAATGAAATTGTCTTCAGACACGGGACTCCTAGATAGAGCTTTTGGATTCTTATTATACCCCCGACAAACGAAGTTTGAAGGGGGTATATTGGAGTCACCCTGTGGTCGGTCGGTCCGTCGGTTTGTTGGTCGGTCCATTGCAATTTACCTTGTCCGGAGCATAACTTAAAAACTACTGGATGGAATTGGATTAAACTTCATTCAATGATAGAGCATAATGAGAGGAAGTGCAGTGTACAATAACCATAACTCTATTCTTGCTTATTACTGAGTTATTGCCCTTTGTTACTTTTGTTTGTCCGGAGTATAACTTGAAAAGTACTGGATGGAATTCATTGGAACTTCATACAATGTTAAAGCACAATGAGAGGAAGTGCAGTTTTCAAGAACCATAACTCTAATTTAGCTAATTACTGAGTTATTGCCCTTTATTTGTTTTTTTTGCTGTCAAATATTTTTCCAAACATTAACTTGCAAACTTGATGGAATTTATTAAAACTTAGTACAATGGTAAAGCACAATGAGAGGAAGTGCAGTGCACAAGAACCATAACTCTATTTCAGCCAGTTACAGAGTTACTGCCCTTTGTTACTTTTTTCTTGTCCGGACCATAACTTGAAAACTATTGGATGGAATTTACACTTTATACAATGGTACAGCACAATGAGAAGGAGTTCAGTGTACATGAATCATTACACTATTTTATCAAATTACAGAGTTATTGCCTTTTTCTGTGTGTGTGGTTTTTTTTGTCAAACTTTTGTCCGGGCAGTAACTTGAAAACTATTAGATGGAATTTCAGAAAATTTCATACAATGATAAATTATAATGAGAGGCGGCGTTCGGGGGTATTAATCACCTTCAGTGATAGCTCTAGTTTGTAATACATATGGGCAAAAAAGTGTGTGTCTAACACTCTGTTAAGGAAGTCCCTTCAAACCGAAACTATTTGTCCGGGCAGTAACTTGAAAACTACTAGATGGAATTTCAGAAAACTTCATACAATGATAAATCATAATGAGAGGCGGCGTTCGGGGGTATTAATCACCTTCAGTGATAGCTCTAGTTTGTAATAAACATGGGCAAAAAAAGTGTGTGTCTAACACTCTGTTAAGGAAATACCTTCAAACCGAAACATAGTTTATCATCTTAATCTCTGAAATAATTTCCTTTAAAAGCCTGAAAATGCTTTAATTGGAGAAAATTACACAATAAACCTTTTAAAGAGCTCTCTAAACTGAATAAAAACACACATTTAATTTTATTTTTTATTTTTTACCAATATACTATAAAATGGTAGGGTCTGTGCCTATTTCGTAGGTAGGGTCAGGTTACCTGAACCAAGTGTTGTTGTTTTTTAGGCCATACCAACACAGAAATGGTAATCTTAGCTTTATCTTGTAATAAAGGACTTGAGAGTATTCAAGAGCCTAACACTCAGAACTTAAGGGACTCAGCATTGCCAGGATTCTCCTAGCTATTCTTTTGTAGATGTCTCTGCTTTTCTTATTTCTTAAAGACACAGACTGTCATGATGAGGTATATCAGCTTTTTATGCCCCCACAAAGTGGCGGCATATAGGGTTGCCCTTGTCCGTACGTACGTACGTACGTACGTCCCGAAGATTGTTTCCGATCTAATTCTTGAAAACCGTTTGTCCAATCCTCACCAAACTTTAAACACATGTTTGTGACCATAATATCTTGATCAAGTTCGATAGTCATGGAAATCGCTTTAGTCATTTAGGAGTTACGGCCCTTTTTTGCCAAAAATTCCCGAAGATTGTTTCCGATCTAATTCTTGAAAACCGTTTGTCCAATCCTCACCAAACTTTAAACACATGTTTGTGACCATAATATCTTGATCAAGTTCGATAGTCATGGAAATCGCTTTAGTCATTTAGGAGTTACGGCCCTTTTTTGCCAAAAATACTTCAAAAATATATGTTTCCAATCTAATTCTTGAAAAGTATGTGTCCAATCCTCACCAAACTTTACATACATGATTGTGACCATAATATCTTGATCAAGTTCGATAGCCATGGAAATCGCTTTTGTCATTTAGGAGTTACGGCCCTTTATTTGCAAAAAAAGACTTGAAAAATACGTCCCGAAGATTGTTTCCGATCTAATTCTTGAAAACTGTTTGTCCAATCCTCACCAAACTTTTAACACATGTTTGTGACCATAATATCTTGATCAAGTTTGATAGCCATGGAAATCGCTTTAATCATTTAGGAGTTAGGGCCCTCAGATTATCCTGAATAATCATTATGGCTTATTTTCTGTGACAAAAAATCGAAGTGGGGGCATCCGTGTCCTATGGACACATTTCTAGTTATGATTTGAAATGTTTAACATTTTAGTATCTTATCAAAATTGACAACCACTGTTGATGATCGAATAGGAAATATTGGACGTGTACTTCCGTACTCGATATTGGTAAAAAGATAACATTTATGTTTATAACAACCTCTTTACATGTATATATATTTCAAAATAGGCCGACCAACATATTCAATGACGAACAAGGAACTTAAAAGAATGAAGTACATCGATGTTTTTGTATATCGATAGCAAGCATTTGAATATATGGGGAATATTATGTCAGTCAGTTTATCTGTGTGGTGGTATATATCTCTTCG
The DNA here is from genome assembly GCF_026914265.1 of Mya arenaria. Taxonomy (NCBI): domain Eukaryota; kingdom Metazoa; phylum Mollusca; class Bivalvia; order Myida; family Myidae; genus Mya; species Mya arenaria. The sequence goes on along the minus strand of NC_069130.1, from coordinate 14,688,919 downwards.
AGTTGCCTGCGTATAAAGTACATATCTCAAGAGACCGAAAGTCGAGTGTAATGTATCCTAACATTTGCTTTTTTTATTTGGTATTTGAATAAGATAACATTTCAGGAAGTATTACTGAAAATTTCATGATGATATTACTTACATTTCATAAGATGCCTGTTTAAATTTGAGACAATGTATTGCGCAGTTTGAATTATCAATTTCAAGTCATGCACATGTCGTCTTCCTAATAGAACGTACGTTATTGAAATGATGTGCAATGATGATTACTGTATCAATACTACGACTAGTTTATCATTTAAGTTGTTTTCCTAAAACAAAATCTTTATGAAACATAAATTACAAAAATATGATGATTCATTATTAGCTTATCTGATTTTTTAACAAAATGACGAGCTATTGTCATCACTTGATTGTTGTCATTGTTGTTGTTTTCTGGCGCGTTGGTTAAGTTTTGCGTTTAGGTCACTTGCATAGAAACTATCAAAGCTATTACTTAGAAATTTGGGGAACTTTTTCATCTAATACACTTCTTCACATTGGTCCCTAAAGTCTCGCCTATTTTTTAGGTAAAAAAACATTAATTTTGGTTGATTTTGAAAATTGGATATAGCTTCTTCAATTTTTGATGGATTGATTTCAATTTTTTTTCACAGATAATAAATTGGATAATGCACTTCAATATATCAAACAGGTTTGAGTCACACATTTGAAAAGGTAGAGTTTCGGTGCTTCTGCCATTTTCTGCCTCATCTTTAGACTAACCCATTCAACAGTGCTCCCTTGTGGTGTAAGCCATTTATGTTGCGGGTTTTTCAATGCTGATCACACAGTTGTCAACATATGCGCACATAAATGTAGGCCCTAGTCCATCAGTGCTTTCAGCACTTTGATTTTATTAGTAACAGTTATTTCCGAAGGCCCAGAATCGTGCGATGCAGCTCAAATGATGTAATCACACAATAAAGGATATTCACTGCACCATCATTTAAGTCAGGCATGAAATATATTTTTGTTAGTGCCTGCAGCTAAGTATTTATAAGCAATGTTGAAACTATATATACCCTCAGCAGAAACTCGAGAGTTTTAAAATATAAAATTTCTGTATAATTGTTGGGTTTGTAAGGGATAAAAAATGTTTGAATAATTGAAAATCATCGGTTTATTGGGTGTAAAATTTGTGATGCATCAATACTGTCTATTTATAACCAACCTGCATGAGAGGGTTGATATTTTACGAAAATAATTTGCGGCCATTAACTTTTAAAGGCACATGAGCTGCAATTTTAATGTTATCAAACAGAAAATATATCTAAAGAAAAAAATAAGAGGATTTCAATGTGTTATGTTGTATCATGAAATTAATCTTCTTAGTTCGAAAAAAAAAATAAGAATAAACAAAAATTATTAAATTGAATTTTAAAATATTGTTGCTCCAGTAGCAGTTATATTCAACCTGGGTCTTTCCGTGTGTATAGGAGGGGGACTATTCACCCAGATACTAAAGTTACAGATGAGTGCTTTCAATTTTATAAAACATACAACCACAATTTTTTATTTTTTTAGAATTTTTAAATATTGGAACAAAAGTTGTTTACATTTAAATATTAATGTTCATGTGCTAAGGGTTACCCGTACATAATTTTTAACTAAGTTTTCCTTTTTGGTAACTGTTTAACTTGTTTTGTTACAAGAAGTGGGAAAGAGGCCAAAGGCAACCAGTTGTAAAATGTCTTTATGGAGTATGTGCCTTTAAAAAGTAAAATCAGAAAGGTGTGACAAGATTAAACGGTGATTTTCCATTTGATTGTTCGTCACAATTTGTGTTGATTTAGGGTATAAGGTTTCATGTGGACGAGGGTATAGACGATTTAACGATGCATGATAGAATCTGATGGTTATGGGTAAGTGATCGCTGATAAGTTTTTGTCCGTCGCTGTTTTATTACGGTTTTATTCACGCGCATTGGAGTGTAACTACTCGCACCAAAGACGTTGAATGGGAATGATTGTCGAAGATGAATATATCGATTTAGAGCCAATTTTGATGTTTATACCGTGGCTTCAGAATGGTCGTTTATCTATATTTCTGACAACTTATAAGTAATAATATTTTATTATCCATAAAAACAGTGATTTTATTTTGAAGGATTTATTGCCGAAAATGTTACATGTTCATTGAAAATAACTTTTGTTGATTATTTTTAACAACTATTCACCAAGGAGGTTATGAAGTATTAGGAGTATATCAATTATTTGCTTTGATGCATCGAAAATTCGAGTAACAAGTCACTGAATTTATTGAAATGATACTACTGTTTGTCAATTCAAGTTAAATCTAGTGGTAAGAAGTTCTGAATCGGATATAAAAACTATTGTAATGGGAGTGCAGATATGCGAAACAAAAATGGATCGTTGATAATATGTACAAAAGATTTATTTGTTGCAAATTAAGTTAATCTGCGCAACATTTAAATGTGAATAAACTGTGCAGAGGAATTCAAGTATGAATGTTGAGAGTTTTTAGAATATAGCTGGAAAGATGTGGATTACTTCTACGTAATAAGTTAAAAGAAAGTGAATTGATTGTAATAAGTTAAAAGAAAGTGAATTGATTGTAATAAGCTAAAAGTAAGTGAATTGAAGCGCAGACAAATAAAAAAGGACTAAGAATATCTGCTGTGACTAAATTACTTCTTGAACTTGTATAAAAAAACTTTGTCATTACTAATTATATATTGCATTATCTGGGAATAGCTGAAAAGGAAATTGTTCTGCAGGTTAGTGAGCTTACATGTATGTTGATAAGTTCTAAAGCTGCACTCTCACAGTTTGACCGATTTTACAACTTTTTCATTTCATGGCTTAGAATCAGCTAATTTTGGCATTAATGCTTTCAAATCAGTCATGTAGGATAACAAATGATAGAACAGATCTCGATTGTTTGGAAAACTGCTGGAATTTTCATTTTTGTTATTGCGTTAGTAACGCTTTTAGCCATAAAACATCAATTTTCGAGCGTAAATTTTAAGAACTGCAATCTGGACTTTTATCAGTAGTCTCATATCAATGGTTTTCAGACATTAACTCGATTAGCTCGATTCCCTGCTTCGGCCCATGTGAGTTTGGTTTGTGGTCACCATGCCGAACAAGGATGTTTTTCCGGGGACTCCAGTTTCCCCCACAACACAAGACCACACTCTCCCATAACATATCATGTCAACGAAAGTGATTAATATAATGTTGAAATAAATTGTTTCACAATTGTTGTAATATAATAAATTTTAAACTAGTCACCATTGATTGAAATGGTGCCAGCCTGCAAACCCAGTACTGGTTAAGTTCCTTCCTGGCTTGCTCAAATTCTGGATTTTAAACAGCCCGGCTTTTGTTGAATTGTTTCAATGCCAAGAATTTGGGCTTGATCATCCCATGACTGGTAAACAATTTTTAAAAGGAGGAAGTGTTTCTGATAGTCTTAAACCTTGGATACATTTAGGATGGTTTTAATTGGAAATATGAATAATTTAAGGAAAATAATTCCAATAATACTCTCTCTAAAAATTCACTGATGAATTTTGGGTGATTGTAAAGAGTTTGGGCTATTTTAATCACAATCTATTTTAAGTGATTGTTGGGGCTCGAACTAAGAACCGCTATCTCTGAGTTCTTCAACAATCTGTAATCTTAAGTCTCTTATAACAGAATCAAGCTAAGCAAGCTATATTTGTTTTGAGTAAAATTTGTGAAATATTTTCATTTGAAGGTTTTTGAGACTTTTTTAAAGGAAATTATCATAATGGTAATCACGATAAACGATTGTTTAATATCAAGTTTCAGTATAAGATATGGTTAAATGACATAAGATTGCTAAGGAATTTTAAAGGAATATAGACCCGATATTCTATATGTAAATCTGTAAATGAGGGGATGAGGGTGGTCTAGGTATCTGCCTCTTACCAAAGAGGTCGTGGGTTAGATTCCCATTAGGGTTACTTTCTCAAAATGGACATAAGTACCAGTTTCTGCCCAGGAAACAAGACTGGAGAGTGATTCTATAAGCTGTCAGCTTTCGTCACAATCGAGCTAAAATGAATTCATATTATATGTAAATCTTAAATAACGATTTTTCGACACTTTTCTATCCACAGATTGCTTGAGGAGGGAATCTGCACAGAAAAGAACATACCAAGCATCAGTTCAATCAACCGAATCATCCGCGACAAGGGGATCTTACATAGACGGAGTCTCGATAGCTCAACGTCACTCGAAAACCTCGGCCTACCGACCACATTTTCCGTCTCCGAATCGGAGGAGGTGATTATTATGTTTTTTAGGGGGGATTTTTATGTGTTGATCAGAATTATAAGTTACGGGGTTAGTAGGTGACCCGATATGGGAAATACGAGGCAAAGAAAACCAGAACGGGTGAGAGGGAAACTCGAAGACGAATATGGTTTTCTGTGCCCCTTGTATCGCATATCGGGTGATATTAACCCTGTTACGTATATATCACGTGGACAGCCTGTTTACATGTATTCATTTATTCATCAGAATCAGAAAATAGACGCCATTTTGGTACGGTATAAATTTGGTAACCCAATATGGAAAAATATTGGGTCACTGCGTGACCAGTCCTGGACCAATGGCATTGCGTCATTTATGTCGGAGGCGTGATATATTATATTAGAAAACTTGTCGGGGTATTGCCAGAAGTTAATCAAAATCATGAAAAAAAATTGATGATAATGTACCTTTTTGAACAGAACCTATGAAACAGGGATGTGATTTGTTCGCAGATTGGCGGATCCCATGGCTCCATGGACCTAAATAAAAAATAACAAGTTTATATATATAAAATTTGACTGGTTGCTTTTGTTTATTTCTTCAATTCTTGTAAGTATTGACGCTCATGTTTACTTCAAACTTGATGCCAGAAAAGCCCCATCAAGGGATTCTGAAAGTTTCTGTGACAAGGTGCTTCATCCACTTCAACTCCCATTTCTGCCCTTCTGCTGCTAAGACAATCACATCCCTGATGAAAAGTTCAAAGAGTCATGATCTAATGTCCAGAGTAAATTCATTCCTTCCTATTGCTTTAACTATGTACCAGTCAATTGTAACCACGGTTCCCCCAGGTCCGGGGAATAGCGGGGACTTTGACTTGACACCCCAGGGAGCCTCTGTAATGCCTATTTCCCGCAATATTTTGTGTGAAGATAAAACCACCGCATCCACCGTATTCGGCACTGCGGGGCCACCTGAAAGGTAAAAACACGGCCCATTTCCCTGGCTCTCCCTGGTATACCCCCTGACCTGGGGGGGGTCGTGGTTGCAGTTGACTGGTGCACAAGAATTATAACAAAACTTGATAATTGACCTGATGAACTTATGTGATGTTGATAATGAAGTTTATTAACATGACATAATGTTTTGAATAATTCTCATTTATTTATTGCATCCATTCTCCAAACCAAGTAATTTCTACTTCAATTGGTAAAATCCTATGCCAAGGGAGAGAAATCTTACACATTTGCTGATGTTTTGCACAAAAGAGGTTACCTCCCTTACTAAAATGGGAAAGTTATTGCCCTGGAGCCATCTAATTATGCATGTTTATATCTTTTCTTTATGCTAATCTTCTAAGCAAAGACACTGTTCATTTACATTTCATTAAAACAAAGATTGATGCAACATCAAATAGAAATAAAGCAAAAATGATCGGCCAGATTCTTAGTAAGATAAATAAAACATTGTCACATGAATGTGTTTTTTTCATGGCTGACTGAGTTTTCTGAATTTTTTATTATGATTATTCAAATATGAACAGGGTCTTTAGAATTTAACGCCAATTTCTTTTAATACTCTTCAATTTTCTTCTTCACTGAAAACAATGTTTTCTGTTTCATTTGCCAGATATTTGGACCGTCAAGTGCAAAAACAGTTAAATTAGACAGAGACGACCTTGTCAAATTGTCAGCCGAAGAAATCTCAGCCTCAGGCATCCATGAAAAAGAAAATGAGAGAGGACATTCTAAAGACAATGAAAAGTTCCTCAAAGACATTCAAATTATTGTTGAATGACCCATTGATCTGACCGCCCATATTATGATCTGCGAAAATTCCATGTGATAGAGTTGTAAGGGACAATTTAAATTGAAATTGACTCTTAATGTGTTTTGAGGTTTGGAGTCCGTGGGGCCTTGAAATAAAGTGACTAGGACTTGTAAAAAATAAGAAGATAGACAAAATTCAAATTCGTGGTTCCATATATTTTCAGAATTTGGACAATTTTCCTCTCGATCACCGACAAATTCAGTTGGACTCAGAGGCTATTCAGAGAATAATGTTGGGACAGTCTATCGAATCAAGCTCGTCGCCAATGGCAACGTCCCCTGGGCAAGGTCAGGGTCAAGGTCACGATCAGCCCGAGGCGAATGAGGGGTCCGGTTGCCCTCAGTCGCCCTTATCTCAAGCCATGAGGCAGATTCATTCGCCTGGGTGTATGCCAGATCTTGCTAATGGAGAAGGGGTTGTCCTTCAAATGGAGGAGGGTAGAGCTACGTTGATTGCGACACCGCATGTCAGTAATGGTGGAAAAGGGAAAGTGAATGAGGCCGCATTGAGGAATAAATCCTCTTCCGGTAGTGAAAGTGATGATGTGTTTGATAAAAATAATGGGAAAATGAGAGCGAATTTGAAAACACCTTCAAGTATTCAGAATGTTATTTCAAACCTGATGAAAACTTGCTCGGAAAGTGTTAGTCAAGATCTTGAAGGGACCAGACTGAAAAACATTGACGCAGCTACTAATGAAAAACTTGCCAGTGAAATTAAAAAGACTTTAATGAAAGGCAGTGCAGGAAAACAAAGCCCCACAATCTTGGTCTCACCTTCAGTGAGTGTCAGTAGCATGAATGGCAAGGGGAGTAACTCCCCTGGTGTTAGAAAGCATTCAGGGGAAGTAACTATCAGACCTAACATTTCTGGAAATGAGACTACAGTGACCTCCCCTAGTTTTGTTGCAACACCAGCACATACCCCCGGGAGTGAGCGCAGAAGAAGCGCCAGCAGATCAAAGCAGCCCCACCCAGCATTCAACATTTCTCCTGCCTCTATGGAGAAAGTTGGCTCTCCTTTGTACAACTATAACTTGCCAGACAGGGGTTTGGGAACCCTGGTGAGTCCAGTCTCTGTGGCTCTCTCAACTTCCCCACCAGCCATGGCTGTCCCCAGATTCCCTACAACGGCCGCGCAGAACATACCCCCTCAGGTTCTGAGCATGGTGTCCTCTGGCTGGCCCCTAAGTCGACCCCTTTCATTCAGCCATAGTCCTGGGCCAAGCGATAGTGCTAGTTCCGGTTCCCCACTTGATTTGTCTGCTGTGAGGGGTCCATCACCTAATCTGGCCAAGCCCAAACAAGATAAGGTCAAGGATGTTACCACGGTTACCAAGCCAACAGAGGAAAAACCTGCCACCCAACAACAGCTAATACAGCAACAATTTACCAATGGAAAAGAGGCTAATGTTGGCACAGCAACTATTAATAATCAGATTGTTACGGATACAAACATAAAAATGGATGCCGTGCAACAAACACCAACCAGCAATTCACCTGCTCCTCAGTCCAAAGCGCCATATGTTCAAGAGATGCTATATTTATTCAACAAAGAACTTGAAATTGTTTCTGTCGGTAAAAACAAATGGATTGTAAGAAATGAACACGAGTTGGTAAATACCGTGCGGGACAATACTTCTCCTTCAGAGGCGTTAAGTCCGACTGGAAATTGTGTTAACTGCCTGAATGGGCCAAAACAAGATTTATTATGTGCTAAACTGGGGCAGGAGGTCAATAAAAGGTCAATTGACCTTGACACAGAAGAACAAAGGTCAAAGGTTAAAAAGGTCACCAATGGCGATGTTCACACGGAAAATGACTTGATCTCTGACCCCACATTTGTCACTGTGTCGTCTAATGTGCTAGAAAATAATAACGCCACTGGCATCAAAAACCAAGAAAATGGTACAAAAGTTGTCTAAAATATAACCATAAGGAATTTTAAATTCCGTGTACAATGTGCTAACATAAGTTCAGTATTTATTTCATTAGCTGTCAATTTCAGGACTTCTTTTAATATTTGATATTCTTGTTAAAATGTAAATTGATATTGTTTTAAGTAATGTTTAAGTTTTTATGTAGAGTTTACCCTGGTGGAGAGAATAAAATGTTACCGGTTATTGCTTTTCAGCATTATGTATTAGATTAATACATCTATTAGTATCTGATGTTGTGTTTCCCCCAAATTTGCTTAATTGTATCTATTAACTACATGTAGGTATCTTTAAATATCTATTTGTTTTAAAATCATGAACAAATTTTGCAATTTTGTTGATTGTTCATTTTAAGCCTGTCTGATTTTGAGAGTTAAAAATAAATCAAGAAAAATGTGTTTTCATTGCCTCTATGTGCAAAAAAACTTGAACCAAGGCCATATAAACTCAAAAAACATTCAAGATATTTCACTAAAACTTGGTACAAACGTTGCCATAGAAAAGAAGCAAATTTAAAGCAAGGTCCTTGACTATGCATTTAATAATTGTCAAAAAAACATTCAAAATATTTCATTGAAACTTGGTACAAACATTGCCATAGAAAAAAAGGACATTAATTTTAAAGCAAGGTCCTTAACTATGCTTAAATAAATTAAATAAAATAAGTTATCTCCCTTATTGACTCAAAAGCAACAGACGAGCGTTGGTATTTGCTGTTCGGCATATTTTGTTCATTTTAGATCATGTTTATAATATGATGTTCATTAACATGTTAGTTGGTTCATGAAATATTCTTATTTGATTGAAGCTTGTTCTATACATTGTTGTTTCTTCCTCGAGTTTTATAAGGTTTCTTTTTAAAAGTTGTTGTTTGTTATCTTTTAAGGCATTTTTATTGGATGTACAGAAATTCTTTTGGTATGTGTTGTTTTTCTTTTAGTAAATTTAAAAATTTATACAAAACACAGGAAAAATTGTCATTTTGAAATAAATTAAAAAAAAAAAACCAGCTCTAAAATGGCTGTTAGGCCACACTTATAAAATAGTTCATTGGCCTTACCAGGCCCTCATTTTGGGGGTTGGGTAGGTAGGTAGGGTTTCAAAATTATTTTCACTAGCCCGACCGACCCAATTTTTTCTGACCGAACCAACTCTCATTTTGTTGTGGTTTTGATTTTCATTTGTAATTTCCTAAACAATGTGCATAATTCGAGTGAACATGTTTAAATTTGACTAGATTATATTCAAATTTTTCTACAATTGAGACATATCCTGATATAGGTTTGTTTGGTAAAGAATCCAGGTTTTCCAAAAAAATGTAAAGTCTACTATGGTACCTACCCATTTTTTTTTTTGAGATGTAAGTGGAAACAAAGATCCTTTTTTTGGCCTTATTCTAAAATAAAATATCATGATGACTCAACTGAGAGGTCGGTCGCGGGTGAGGCCAAACAAACTGTTTATTATCTGTGGCCTTTAATGGTATTTCCTTAGATTGAAACAAAACTACTGTTGTTATAACTAGCGCACAATATTTTGATCATTGAAAAAGAGTTTTTATTATTGATACTCTCTAATATACTAAGGTCTTTTTTATCATATGTACATGCAAACCTTCATTAATGTGTGACATCATCAGCGAAATCAAGTGATGTGGAGAAATAAGTGACATTTTCATTTTTGTGAGGTTTCATAAGCAGTCAATGATAGCTTCTTTTTTGCATATTTTCGAAAAAGGTTCTTTTTTTTAATCTTACACATTGTTATAAATTTATGTTATAATCCTATCTCTTGGTTAAAATTTGTTTTTGTTGTTAAAAGAACTCATTTTCGCAAACGACATCACAATTATATGATGCGCTTTCAAAGTACTGAATTAACAAAATACGATTTGCTTCATTAGCTGTCTCCGTCACCAATAATATGAACATACCATCACTCAAAATGTTGTGCGCAAGTTACTCTACTTCCTTGACAAAATAGAATACATTGTTGTTGTTAGTCATTTTCCTTGCGTTGTAAACTGACTATTGTGCAAAACACTGGTGGTGATTGTAGTTTTCATTCCTTTGTACTGTAACACTTAAATTGACAATCAAACAAAAATAAATTTTGAACATGTGAAAAGTGTTAGTTCTAGCATTCCCACTTTTGACCAAACAAAGATATTCCCACCTATGACCTTACAAAGATGTTTTCGTCAACAACCGTACAAGGATATTTCTGCCTTCGACCGTACAATGATATTCCCACCTATGACCATACAAAGATATTCCCACCAATGACCTTACAAAGATGTTTTCGTTTACAACCGTACAAGGATATTTCTGCCTTCGACCGTACAAAGATATTTCCCCCTACGACCTAACAAAGATATTTCCGCTTACGACCTTACAAAGATATTTCCACCAATGACCTTACAAAGATGTTTTCGTCAACAACCGTACAAGGATATTTCTGCCTTCGACCGTACAATGATATTCCCACCTATGACCTTACAAAGATATTTCCGCCAATGACCTTACAAAGATGTTTTCGTCAACAACCGTACAAGGATATTTCTGCCTTCGACCGTACAATGATATTCCCACCTATGACCATACAAAGATATTCCCACCAATGACCTTACAAAGATGTTTTCGTTTACAACCGTACAAGGATATTTCTGCCTTCGACCGTACAAAGATATTTCCCCCTACGACCTAACAAAGATATTTCCGCTTACGACCTTACAAAGATATTTCCCCCTATGACCTTACAAAGATATTTCCTCCTACGACCTTACAAAGATATTTCTGCTTATGACCTTACAAATATATTTCCACTTACGACCTTACAAAGATATTACTGCCTATGACCTTACAAAGATGCATTTCATGGAACTTGTTCCTACTGTGTTTCTGTTTTATATTATCTATGCCATTGAAGTGGGTCAAACAGTAGCTCACCATGGTGAAGCCAAAGGTCAAGAAGCCTCAATTGACGTAATTTTATTTTATGTAATAAAAGCAAGGTTAAGACAATAAATAAGACACGTAAAGTCAAAAGGTAGTTCTTATAAGGTTAAGTTAAAAGGTAGTTCTTATAAGGTTAAGTTATAGAAAAACCTTGTTAACAATCTATATGCTACGTATTCTACCCTCACGAAACTGGGGACAGAGGGTCTTAACATGATCCTGCTCCCAGGTATCTTTGACACCTAGGGCAAGTTATCTTTTATAGCCCCCAGTAAACATGTGATAGTTAGATATTATGAAGTAAAATCTAAATGATTAAGAATGGGAAGACTGAGTGTAGCAAAAGAGCCCTTCTTTACCATTAAGATTTTACTTCAGGTCGACTTACTGACTTAAAATACAACCTCAATGGCTTACATATTGTCAACACAAAATGTGACGCAGGGGGTATGTATCAGATGAGTGGCAGGAGGCGGACATTTCAACATCTGCGACAATTAAAATTCTTAATGGTTAAGCATATAATTAAATGATCTGCAGTTTCATTGGCTGAAAATGTAAGTTTTATTAAAATGTGTATTGGAGACAGCATACCATTGGTTTGTTTATCAGTCGCAGTGTAGCTTGGTCTGTTGCAAAAAGTAAGTCGAGAGAATACGTCACAGTTTTAAATGGATTGAGCTGAAACTTGGTACACATGATCACCATCAGGGGAACCTATAATTGCCCAACATATTTGTCCTTTTGTTTTGGCCTATTTATTCAAGGGTTATGGCTCTAAGTCTTTTACTGAATTTTCACTGTATAGCTATGGTTGGTTAAACAAACTTCTTTCCAATTATAAAAGAGATTGGTCTGATACTTGGTTTCACAAAATCTGACACTGTGATTTGTATTGGTGCCTTAATTAAGTTGTTCTCATATAAATTATACCATAGTAGTAAAATAGTAACATACCCTAGGGACAACAGTCTTTTGCAAATATTTTTTGAGCAAATTACTTTTTATAACCATCACCTACATTGTCTTAGATGACCTTTACAATGATCTTTTGACCTACTGTCTTATTTTTGAAAGCTACAGCATTGAGATTTTGACAATGTTATTTAGGTTTTGCCAACAATTTTCAATATTGCCCACGTGCGATCTTGGGTTTTAATGTTTGACTTTGAAACAACTGCAATGCAATAAAAAACTATACAGTAATGAACATTGAACTAATTGTCTACAGTTTTACAAACTAATTTTTATATGGTGTCCTTGACTTTGACCTTTTGACCCACTTTCTTATTTTTGAAGGTAAATTATTACATGGAAACTATGGCTGCTAAATTAACCTAAAAGATTAGGTACTCGTACAAAACCAATTTTATTTTAAGTAAACTCTGAAAAAGAACAATAACAACATTGACTTTAAACACACTTTTTATAAAGCTTTGATATGTGGATTACCAAAGCAATTCTTTTTTACAAAAAAATGCTGAGATTAAGTCAACAATTTGCGAAAAAATAGAAGTTAAATAATATGTACAAATTAAAATATGGCAAGATATCTTTGGCAAAGCGTAAAATCAGTTATAATGAAAATGATTGAAATCTGGTTGAAATAAATTGTTCCACAATATGCTCGTGCAAATGGAGTTATACTTGTGTAAAGAATTTTTATAGTATAACAATAATAAGGATACTTACAAGTGTTAATATTTTTTTAAAAATAAAAACTTACATACTACTGGAAGAAGAACCAACAAGCATCAAATCGAAAAATATTGTAAAATACAGTCGAACCCCGTTGACTCAAACTCGATTGGCACGATTTTCTCGTTGGCTCAAACTGATGTTTATAATGATTTGTTTGTAATGAATAAAACAATTCCCGCTTGGCCCAAATTTTTCCGAGGCTCGTGGTAATTTTGCCGGTCCCTGGGAGTTTGAGCCAATGGGGTTTGACTGTAATAGTCATATATAGTTCAATTTTATGAGCACCTAAAACAAACATTACATTTTAGGATTTTTAGCTCTTGGCTCTAGTGTTTTTCCCAAAGTTGATACAAGGTTTTGAAAGCTGCCAAGCGACACAAGAAAACATACAGATGACACCAATTAGAACAGTCAGCGTTTTCATACGAATCACTCAGTTGGACCACACACAACACATATCAAATTATTTCACTATTATTTCTCAAATATCCAAGGAATGCGATCACATGTTTGTGAAAATAACACTTCCATCCAGACACTTGAAACTTATTGTTCTCTGAATATATGGAAGCGATCACATTATTTTGTGAAATGTATGATTTTTTGTATGTGAAAAATATGATATATGGATTGTGTGGCCTAGCTGACTAACAGTGCTGGGTTGCATCCAAAAAAACGAGGATGACAAATGTCCATTGCTAGGCACTTCCCCGGCTGTCCAGTTTTCGAGCACGAATATTTCAACCACTGGCTATATTACTGTGCACCAAATGGTTTGGTATAACCTGATTGGTCAGCTTTTGTGTAGGCTGATCGTTTTTGTCGCTTCTTGTCGAATATAGACGCTGGCCTTGCCCCTGAAATGAAAAATAAGAAGTTAAAAGAGTGACTTCATGGGGTCTAAGTCTAACAGCTGATAATTGTCAATCCTAAAAGATTGCCAGGGGTCTCTTTGAGACTGAGGGATTAAGAAAATGGTGGTGGGGGTGGCGAATTTGACCGCCTATGCAAAAAAGGTGTGGGAGGGGTTATCCGTGTGCTCAAAAAGGTATTTTCATTTCTTCCTTATAAACTGACTCAAGATTTTTATGATTCTAAAAGGGAGAGCATACAGTTTATTAAGTTATCTCCCCTAAACCATTTTCTTACACACCCTTGTCCAGAGAATAACTTCAAAACAACTGATGGGTTTGAAATAAACTCCTTTTACTGATAGTTTTTGAAAATGGGAGTTTGTCGTACCATATATTGGATATTTGTGAATTTGAACTGCTGCTTTTTTATTTATTTCTTAAAATTTCCTCTAAAATTTAATTCACAAACATGTCCATATCTTTCGGAGTTCCATGTTATTATTTCGTTCAATTTGTGTATAATAATGCGAAAACCATTGGTATCAATCTGTGTAATGTAGTGTACTCTTAGTCTCTAAACTTCTTAACAGAGTATCTAAGAAAAATTATAACTCTTATTTCTCTTAGCAGAAGCAATGATATCACAAAAAGCATTCAAAATATTGATAACACAGAAAGCATTCCAATTATTGATACCACAGAAAGCATTCCAAATGTTGATACAATGAAAAGCATTTGAAATACTAAAAACACAGGAATCATTTCAAATATTTACACCACAAAAATCATTCCAAATATTAATACCACAGAACTCATTCTATAAATAATGCCACAGAAAACATTCCAAATATTGATGTCCCAGAAAGCATTTCAAATAATGATGCCCTAGAAAGCATTCCAAATATTGATACCACAGAAAGCATTTGAAATATTGATACCCAGAAACAATTTCAAAATATTGATGCCACAGAAAGCATTCAAAATATTGATATCAGAGAAAGCATTTGAAATATTGATACCATGGAAAGCATTTCAAATATTGATGCCAAAAAAAGCATTCCAGATATTGATACCACAGAAAGCATTTCAAATATTGATGCCTCAGAAAACATTCCAAATAATTGATATCCAGAAACAATTTCAAAATATTGATGCCACAGAAAGCTTTCAAAGTATTGATACTACAGAAAGCATTCCAACACACACCTGCTTGCCCTGCTTCCGGGAGTTCCTTCTCCATCATCTGAAAGGTTTTTGATGTCACTTCCTGGTAAGGCGAGTCAGAATCGCTCACGGACATCCGGGGTCGATCTTCCTCAGTGGTCTCTTCTCCAGCAGGTGGATTAACTATGCCTCTTTGGGGGGTAAATAATTGTGTATATCTTTATATAAATGACTAGTACTCATTGCTATATTTCCTCCCATGCCCAGGTTTATTACGCCTCTTTCGGGACATGTATATATATTTTGTAGATGGATTAATTGAAAATATCCCTTCCGATACATTTTAAACACTATATCGCATGTACAAACAGTAAAATATTTGTAGGAAGTATTATCTTATAAATGTATTTATAAATTTACATATTATCTATTAAACTGATAAGTATAATTCTGGGTCATCTTATTTAGTATTACAGAGACGATTTATCAGGTATGTTTACAATCGCCCACTTAATTAAGCCAACTTACTCCTGCACCGTGAGGTCAATCTCGTTACCAGATCGGATCATCTCCGCTCTTGCCTGCTCATGCGTAAATCCGATGGTGTCAACGCACCCTATTCTAAGGATGCCGTCTCCAGCCTTCAGTCTAGCTTGGCCGGCAATACTTCCGGGAGACACCTGGAGGAAGAAACAATCATCATATGTACATGTATATAAGTACATGTATAATACAGCTCATGCAATTTTCTGTGACCTTACCTGCCCTTTCCCACTATTTACCCCTCACATTTGGAATAAACATAGACCGGTACTTTTATCGTGAGTGACACATGGCCTAATGCTCATGTACTAACCCAAGCCACGTTCCTGATTATTCTGTGTCCCTGCCCTGCCCTGCCCTGCCCTGCCCTGCCCTGCCCTGGGATACAAAGGGCACTATTTTAATTTTCTGCTAAAATCCACACAAAAAATACAATTATTTAGATTATTGACTATTGCACGTACATTATCAATATTTTACTAAAATAATTTGTGATACAGGTATTTCTTTACAGATTACTGGGCATTAAATGTTTTTATGTTAACTCTTAAGTGTTTTAATAAAAATAACGCTTTTGACAAAAAGCGAAAAGCTTCAATTTAGCAAGACAAAAAAAATCAAAATATGTTCACATTGATTAAATCTGGGACCAATTAACAAACAACAAATAATCCTACTCCCAGAATAAATTAATAACTTAAACAGCATGAGCTGGACCTGTTCCCAATATTCCTATCTGATCTACTTCTGTGTTCATATACTAGTTCCTGTTGCTACCAAAGATCTGTGCAGTCTATTGTCTTGTACTAGTTAGATCGTTACCATGGCAACACATTTTTCCAGGTATGTTTTCAGGTACAGGGGGTTGATCTTTATTACTAGACATAACATTGTAAACACTCCCTGTATGCCATGTTAATTACATCATTGTGTGCAGTATGCAGAAATAACATTGTAAACTCTCCCTGTATGCCATGTTAATTAAATGATTGTGTGCAGTATGCAGAAATAACATTGTAAACACTCCCTGTATGCCATGTTAATTACATCATTGTGTGCAGTATACAGAAATAACACTGTACACACTCCCTGTATGCCATGTTAATTACATCATTGTGTGCAGTATACAGAAATAACACTGTACACACTCCCTGTATGCCATGTTAATTACATCATTGTGTGCAGTATGCAGAAATAACACTGTACACACTCCCTGTATGCCATGTTAATTACATCATTGTGTGCAGTATGCAGAAATAACACTGTACACACTCCCTGTATGCCATGTTAATTACATCATTGTGTGCAGTATGCAGAAATAACATTGTACACACTCCCTGTATGCCATGTTAATTACATCATTGTGTGCAGTATACAGAAATAACACTGTACACACTCCCTGTATGCCATGTTAATTACATCATTGTGTGCAGTATGCAGAAATAACATTGTACACACTCCCTGTATGCCATGTTAATTACATCATTGTGTGCAGTATGCAGAAATAACACTGTAAACTCTCCTTGTATGCCATGTTAATTAAATTATTGTGTGCAGTATGCAGAAATAACATTGTAAACTCTCCTTGTATGCCATGTTAATTACATCATTGTGTGCAGTATGCAGAAATAACATTGTACACACACCCTGTATGCCATGTTAATTACATCATTGTGTGCAGTATGCAGAAATAACATTGTAAACACTCCCTGTATGCCATGTTAATTACATCATTGTGTGCAGTATGCAGAAATAACATTGTACACACTCCCTGTATGCCATGTCAATAACATCATTGTGTGCAGTATGCAGAAATAACATTGTACACACTCCCTGTATGCCATGTCAATTACATCATTGTGTGCAGTATGCAGAAATAACATTGTAAACACTCCCTGTATGCCATGTTAAATACATCATTGTGTGCAGTATGCAGAAATAACATTGTACACACTCCCTGTATGCCATGTTAATTAAATGAGTGTGTGCAGTATGCAGAAATAACATTGTACACACTCCCTGTATGCCATGTTAATTACATTATTGTGTGCAGTATGCAGAAATAACATTGTACACACTCCCTGTATGCCATGTTAATTACATTATTGTGTGCAGTATGCAGAAATAACATTGTACACACTCCCTGTATGCCATGTTAATTACATTATTGTGTGCAGTTATAATGCACAAATGGTAAAGCTATACAACATACCTTGCAGATGCTGTATGAGGAATGTAGTAAATGAAGTAGTAAATCCTTAACACTAGTGGATCCAGGAGGGGGCGGGGATGGGGTCATCGACCAAGTTTACTTTTACTTTTTTAAGAGAAATAATTAATTAAATTTGCCCAAAATGCGCTATTTTGGACTAGAATGTGTTAAAAAGAATTAGGAAAGTACCCCAAAGCCCCACTACCAACACTTTAAAACATTAAATAAAGGTTCTGAGGGAGGGGCGCAGGTAAAAAGCTATTGTCCCTAAGTTACGCCCCCTCTAACATCAAATCCTGAATCTGCCCCCGTTAAATAAATTCTGGCCCCAACTATGCACATGTAAGTTCAACACAATTGTTTGCTATCAAAGAATCAATGATGAATAGAAATTGAAGCATTTAAAAAACTTTGTGAAAATGATCAAGGTGAATTTGATTATAATGTGCGGTATACAAACTTTCATTGAAGAAAAACATATATGATCAAATGGTCCAAAGACATTGAACAGTCACCAGGACACATTATGATTATTGCTTACTTGCAGTTTCACACACATGATTCATTGTTAACCAATGTCTGACGCAACACTCTTTCACAAGAATTATGGCAGAATATGTTTGATATCACACTTGCATGCGCTATAAACAATGCCAGTCCCACATCTGAGCCTCAAATCTAGCAAGTACGTCAATTTTCTATTAAGACTAATATTGAATACCACCCAAGGGCTAATAAGGTACGA
Organism: Mya arenaria; assembly: GCF_026914265.1. NCBI lineage: Eukaryota > Metazoa > Mollusca > Bivalvia > Myida > Myidae > Mya > Mya arenaria. Next base: position 14,670,691 of record NC_069130.1, on the reverse strand, counting down.
TGAAGAAAATGCCAAAAAATGAAAGCATTTAAGATTATGAGGTTTACTTACATGGGCGACAAACAGAGGCAGGCCTACATCGGAGCCTCCCTGCATCTTGAAGCCCCATGGCTGACTGGTGTTGTATCTTCTCAATTCAACCACTCGAGACATCTTGTTGTATAACTGTCCCTGTCCTTCTCACCAACCCTTTAAAAATATCGTCTTTTTGCTGTCTTTACGTTCCTATTGTCAAGTCCTCTTGCACGAAATATTCCAAAATTCACAGGTTAATCTTACACAAAAGTACCCTTTAAACCCTTTTACAATCCAAGTGTATTCTAGTTCTAAAATTACCAGCTTATCAAAACCTTTCAAGTATTCTATTATAAAACTAAACTAAGTATTGAACTAAATAGCGCTAGTTTCTTATTTCATAAACTATCATTCACCAACATTTAGATGTACACATTCCAATGTGTATATACCTTTACAATACAGAGAAATGGTTCATTTGAAAGTGATTAATAAAATTCTTAAGCAATGTATCATGAACCCAGTGGTGTGTGCACCATACTCTTGAATACGAATCACAACTCAGCTTGAAAACTGTAACATAAATATCTTATAATGCTCAGATACACCCACACAAACAGAATATTGTATCCTGTGGGTATGTATAATATATGCATATAGCGAGTCTACACCCTGAACAGGGACAGGTTTGTTTCCTGGATGTATTTCATGAAGGATGTTTACCTTCCACTGGAAATGCCAGAAAAATACCTGATTCTATGATAATGAACACATTTAGGCCAGACTAATTAACTTGTTTTTATGTTGCTTTTTCAGCCAGATTATCTTTAAAACTGATAACTAGAGTATTCTTGAATTATGTTTTACACATCGACACTTCGACACTATCAGAGAAATGATTAAGACATATTCTAACCAAGTTTCATGAACATTTGTAGAAAATGAAGTCTCAGATATTCCATAATTATTTTCTGATATTCGACCTGATGACCTAGAATTGTCCAATCATCATTTGGCCTAAATTTTGTGCAGATAATTGTATTTTCTATTCTAGTCATTTATATAGATATGTACATTTAAATTTGTTTCAATAATAATGCAAATGGAATAAAATTGTCATTTATAATAACATTTATGACAACAAGTTTCAAAACAAGCGTTAATGTTTAAAGATGCACTCTTATAACTACTAAATAAGATGTACCACAAATAATACAATTGCTTTATTAAGTTACCAAAAATGATCAATAAATATTGAAAACAACGGTTCTTATGAAGGAAACCATTTTTAATTTGAAGAAAGGTTCAGAAAACACGGTATTTCTAACTTACGAGACGAGAGTTAATCACTGTACCAATATTGATTTCTGTAATAATTTTTTCCATAAGTAGTTAAAAGGTTTATCACTCAAAATTTATGTTTGTTATACATGTGTTTGTATTGATTTTAAGTACGAGTATCACTATAAAGCTTTGAATTGTAATAGATGACATCATAAGTTAACAACAATATTGGTATATAATAAAACACACACAATTTTAAACAATGAACATTGAATAGTGTAATATAGGCAGCTGAATTATGAACAACATCAACAATGGCATAAAGTGAAAAGTTTCAAAACTACAAGTACATGTTTATAATAAAATAATAAAGACCATAAAAATGACGAAAAATGAATGATAATTTCGTACGAAGTATGACAATAAGAAAAGATCAAGTTTGAACATAATGAAAGGATTTGCATACAATGAGCTGATTGTTCAGAACTAAGTTAAAGATAATGTTGTTAACGTCAATATTGTAACGTTCAAATCTTTACTCACAGCTCTTGAATTTTCATGGACTCATTTCTATTTCTAAAAAGATTCTGGACAAATGTTGCAGCTGAACTGGTTTGAATTAAAATATCGTATCGAACGTTACGTAAAATAGTTCACTTTTACAAGTTAACAATAACTATTATCACAATGTTAACTATAAAAATGTTTTGCATAGTCTTACACTGTCATACTATACAGTATAACACCTTGAACATTTTGCTGAGAACATTTTCTCGTTCAAAATTGTTCATGAATACGCAATCACAGGTTTAGCAAAAAATTAAACACTTTTAAAACAACAACATCTCACAAGTGTGACCATAACATATAAGAAATATCACAGCATAAATAATCCATCACAGATATTTGGGGAAATTATATACAAGAAATACAAATTAGGAAAATTGCATATCTAAATCAGTTCTTGTACTGTATAATACATATAAAACATATATTAGGCCACAGTTAAAAAATAGATAGTGTGACCGTATCTGACCCATATCATTGAGGGGTGGGTAAATTGAAAGGTAGACCTGAAAGGTTTTAACTTTGTTATGCATTTATTTGTGTAATGAAAAAGAAAGTTATATGACCAGTGGAGAGGCTAAAAACTTGCTGATAGCGTGTAATCTTGAGTCAGTCAGGTAAAACCAAACAAACTATTTGTTATTAGTGGCCTAATTATAATATTGTATTTTTTTACATGAGAATGTTAATACACCCATACGTACAAAAAACTGCTAACATGTGGACATTTCTATAATGTTATTGGGACACCTCGGCCATTTACCATCAGAAACAAAGTTGAATTCATTCCCTTCCTCCAGTAGAAGTAGTTCGTTAAATTTTAAGTAAGAGTATTAATTTGTTGAAGTGTTTAAATGTGTATATTGTATTACACATGCAGTTTAAATTGATAGCCAGTGAAGTGCATTATAGCATAAATAATTAAGATTCCCAAGAGAAAAATCATTTTGTTGAATTGCTAAATTAAAATAACTTTGCAATCTTCTTGAAGTGCAGTTAAATGTAACAATTTCTGACATTGTAAACCGTCCATATACATCCGAGGTGGTTTTTGATGGAAAATGGCCAATGAGTTCCAAATGGTAATTGTTTCAGTTAAAGAAACCCAAGTTTCATTTACAGTCTATAATCTATTCAATACTCTTTAAACCTTAGGTGTTTGGATGAAGATGTTAAATGTGGTGTATAAGAAATTCTCTTTGGTATGTTTGTAGTCAAAGTCATTTGAACCACAAAAACCGTGAACTATCTAAACATTTAAGCCAATCTTTATGTTTTTAGGTTTCATGAACATGAAATTTGTTATATATTTCTTAGTTTCTTTAATAATCTTGATAATGGAAACAAGTTTGGTCAGTATTGAGTGCTGGTCAGTCCTCACTGTTCTCCATGACAAGTTGCAGGATGATGGAGGCAAAGTCTGCAATGTCCTCATCTGGGATACTGGTCAGCTCACTCACAAGTTGTAACACCTGAAAGCAGTCGTCAACATTACAAGTTCGATGAGGTCGAGAATGGTGTAGTGGTATAGGTGTCCACCTCTAATCATAGAGGTTGAGGAAAATTCAGCCTCACTTGGCGACATTCTTTTTTCAAAAAAGGACTCTTGTGTTTGTTTCTACCCCATAAACACCGACTCAAGCGTGGTTCTTTTATCCAGGAACTTTCATCACTTTCAAGCTAAAAGAAATCAGTATCATAAATCAAACCATATTTCTTGCTCTTAATACAGAAACAAACATCAAACAATGGGATTTTTTTGTTAAATAACATGCAAGCTATAGAGCTAACGCCAATATGTCTGTTGTTGGGTTGTTTTTTTCAGTTGAAAAAGGGGCACTACTCAACAATTACGATATTTAAGCTATAGTTATTGGCCTTACTGTATGTTCGCTACATGTAATTGGTTAAGGCAGCATGCATATAAAGTTTTATTGGTGTTTGAGAACCAAGCTTAAAGTAATTGCACGTCAACAACACTGACAACGACAATGAAGCTAAGGCTATGACAAAGATCAACCTTCTTTTTGATTATAGACAAGCTTATGAAAGATCACCCTATCGTGGTTGTCCCTGTCCACAATGTAGGCAGCTGCTGTAACTATAGCAACAGTCATGAGCATTTTGTCCGCCCGTACACACGCAAAACTCTCCCTGAAATAGGAAGGAAACATCACAATTTCAAAAGAACTCATATTTAACATATCATATAGATACGATGGTCAAGTACCTAAATCGGCCACTACCTAAATCCCGCACATCCAAGAGTGCTTTTCCAGTCTTAATTAATTATTAAACAATGCCATTAGACAGAGCATGTCAACAAATGAATAAACAAACTCAAACATTCTACAATTGCTTTTCAAAATATTTGAAACTTTGCTGAAATATTGTCAAACTTTTAGATAAATGTCACAATGTGAAATGATTTCATCAGGTGCATGCACAAAATTTGGGAATGCAGAAGGGGTAAAAAAAAATTTGATAAGTATTCTGTTTAGAACATTGTCAGCCTTTTATGGTAACTTTGTATATAATTCTTATTTTGCTTTTAAATACTTGTTTTAAGAGTGGCTGATATTTAGGTAAGAAATATGCTTTTATCTACCTGGCAATAGTTTTGTATAAATAATTTGATTTTTACATTCTTTTATTTATTTCTTGCCTGAAATATATGAAGTACCAAAGACTGTTCATGCCAATTTTCAAAGAATTGCTTGAAATTATTGAATGCAATTGAAATAAGATCTAAAAAAAGTACTTGACCAATTATAAGTATTCACAACTAGTCGACGGGAGTCCACCTACCAAGTTTTATTATATCCTAGCTTAAACTGTGCAACCATTGTGTGGCCAAACATGAAACTTTGCAAACTTGACTGTTCAGTTTGATCTTCTGCCATCAAATAATGTTGTCTTCACAACTGGTTAAAAAGAATCTACTTAACCAAGTTTCATTATGCCTTGTCAAAGCATTGACTGTCTGGTGAGGTTGTCTATTGCTATAGGTGTCCGCCTCTCTCACTCAAGTAGTCCAGAGTTTAAGCCTCACAATGGGAACTTTCTTATGGCTCTCAAACACAACATCACTACTGTTTTCTAAACAGTCTGAAGCATTATTTCGTGATTAGCTTACACATAGAGCTATCTTCAAATCAAACTAGACCTTTCACAGAGCTGAACAATACAATGAATGGAGATTAAAGTACAGAAAAACAATTTTCTGACTAACACTCTATGAAGTTTCCGGAGTGTAGGTGCAATGCTTTTGGAGCTACATGGACACAATGTTTTTTCCGACCAATTTTTACCAAGTCAAGGACCGTATCTCTAGTTTGTTAAGTAAAATGTCACCAAAATTGCAGATGCACAATTTCCCATGCTGACCAACATTTCCATGAAGTTGGATGAGTGTAGGTGCAATACCTATGAAGCTACATGCAACACAAGTTTATTTAAACCATGTAAAAGGCTCATAACTTTTGTTGGATGTAGTAAAATGTCACAAACATTGCAGGTGCACTATTTCATATGCCGACCAACATTCCCATGAAGTTTCATTTGTGAAAAATTCCTACATATAGTCACCTGATATATCTATAATTATAGTATATATAATCATAATTAGTATAAACTAAGCAATATGGCTCCATAAAATTATAACCCTCACCTGTCTTTACCAGTAATGGGAGAGCCGCCAGCAGCCACCTGATGTAGTTTACTGTAGACCCCTTCATACTGGAGGTACACCAGGTCCTGCAGACTTTGACAAAGGGTATAGAGTGGAGGCAGGGCTATCTTACTCTCTGCTAGACCTTCAAGACAACAGAACACCAAATTGATGTCAATGCCAGGGCTTGAATTTAATAACAAATTGTACTCGCAATGTTTTTGTGAGTGCAAAAAAATTCAACTCGCACAATCTTAAGTTTGCTTGCAAATTATTTTGTTCACCCCTTAAGCCATAAGCTGTCATGGATTTTAAATATCAATGCATAAAAACATTTTTTTTGCTTGTCATGGTGACAGACTGTGTAACAAATTTGATTTAGCGAAATACTTCCACTTTAAATTTGAACATGAAATACCAGTCTACAATGTAAGCTAAGCATACCATGTTTGTGCATTGTGTATATGTCATCATGTTATGTGTGTTTATGAGAAAAAGAAAGAGGGAATTGAAAGTAGCTATTTTTACGAGATTATGTACTCTGAAAATTTTGCAAGAACATTTTAACTAAACTCGCATTTTTTTCAATTTTCACATACATTTTTCAAATGTGCGAGTTCTTTATTCGAGCCCCCAATGATCAAATGCTTTTCTCCTGGTCAAGGGTGTATAATTTAGGAATTAATTGAGACAAACAGTGATGGGGTTTCCTAGTCATATGTGCATTGATTTAGTTACAAATGTTTATTTTTGATGTTTATTATGATTATTTTTTAGTTTTTTTCCACAAGGTAAGAGTATTTTCTAATGTTGGCGCCAACACCAAGTCTTTGACTATGCTTCGGCTTGATGTTTTTATAAAAAAAAAAAAAAAAAAACAGACAAACTTACAATTTTACTGTACGCCAGTTAAACAATATTGCTTAGACTAGAATTACATCATCTGCAACAATAAAAGATATGTACCTATGGCCTCCAAAACCGCCTCCATGTACACAAGAGGAGAGGGCAGAGCCACCTTAAAATTGAGGGTCTTCAGCACGCGCAGTTCAGACTGCAGGATGGACTCAGTGTTGTACCTATGGCCGGCCTCCTGGAGGTAACGACGAGCCTTGGCTGGGCTCAGGATCTATAAATGGCAGGGGCTGCTTAGGAAGTTTAATTGTGAAATGGATTTTTGAAATTAATTTAATAGGTATCGCATTTGAGACTATTTTGGTTTGAGTCCTTGGAAGAAAGGTTGTGGCGATTTTGATTTTTAAAGCGGTTATTATTCTAAATGTCTGTGACTAAAAGACCCAGGTTAAAATAATGTTGTAATAACAATAACGTCATATAAATGTTATGGTTCCCTATGTTTTCCATCTTTAAGAAATCATATACAGCCACAAAGCAACAATCGATTCAAGACTTAAGCAATCGATTATCGCCGACTTTAATTGGATATGATTGATTTTCAACAATACTCAATCGTCATTAATAATTATTCCTACGCCCCACAACATACCCTGTAATGTGATGTCATCTTGCTGGCAATCTGCACACAGGAGACGATACGCAGAACAACCTGGTTGGTAACACGCTTCTTGATATCGGTCCACTCACGACTGCGAGTCTTTGCCTGGCAGTTCTTGATCACATGGTCATGGAGGTCTCGTACATGCTGTAGCATAAACCTAGGGAGGAACAGCGGGAACTTTAAACGAAGCAGAGCAGTGATCTATGCAACATTACAACAAAATCACAATCTTCAAATTATTCTCAGCACAAGTAGAAGTTTCCAGGACTTGTCTAAAATTTTAAAGTTCCGATTTCAACTAATTCAATCTTTTAAAGCACTCTCCATTCAATTTAAACTCTATTCAAGGATTACCCAAAGTTCAAGCTCTTTTCAACCGTTTATATCATATAAAATATACACAAATCCTGCAACAATTATATTTTAGAATAGCAGTAGTCAAAAAAAAACACAAGCCTGCAAGCCCTGCACCAGAAAAATGCCCTTAATTCTGGTGTGGTATTTAATACAACTCTTGTACTCAAGAATTGTATTCTTAACCTCAGTGATTCCATTAAGCCAATTAAGTCCAATCAAACCCCTGAAATTCTACTTTTAAATTTGAACTTAAAACCAAGGTGGTTCCCAAGCTTGCTAGAGTTCTGGATTGAGTATTCTTGCATGTATACCGGACGTGTGTTTCCGGTCATGTGACCAGTGCTGGAAAAAACCATCTTACACCCCCCATGTAAGATGAGTCACGCGCAACAACGCGCCACTTCTTATTTCTTTTATTGCATGGTTTATAAAAAGAATAGAATGCCATTTCAATAAAGCACAGTCAAATATATATGTATGCAAGACTTTAAACTGAAATTGAAAATAAATAATCGTAAAATACGCGCTTTTTAGTTATTTAAAATTACTGCGTTTTATGACGTCAGTACACAACGTCGCACGCGCTTTTTGGTGAAATGTACAAAAGTGCGTTTTCTACATCAATTTTTCCACAAATTCATAATTTGAGGTATGCAAGAAAAAATATCAATCATGTTTTTCCGGTCCGGATCGAAAAATCCGACCCTCAGGCACGCTGCTTGACCGGTAACTTGGCGAGCCTCGTTATCGGCTTACGCGCGTGCCCTCGGGTCGGATTTTTCTATCCATACCGGAAACACATGATAGATACTTATAATCATGTTGATCTTTTATTCTATGCACAAGGTCTTAGGTCACAAGGTTTGGGTTACCTCAACCTTCCTATAAAAATAATATACACTGATCCTAGGTTTCAGTGTGTTTTAATATGGAGTTTAAAAGCCTTAAAAGTTTTATACTGAAGATTACTTTAACTCCATTCCCCCAATCATGAGAATAATGTTCTTACATAAAGTCTAATAAAAAAAGGCCTACCGACTCGACCTGTTCTTCAAAAGTATGTAACCAAACCAAATCATTTTATTTTTGGCCCTAGTGTAAAAATTTGTGTTCATCCATTAGTCTTAAGTCTATATACTTTAGACTGGAATTTGTTGTCTGGTTAGCGCAGTGGTTAGTACACTCCCTTCTCAACTAGGCGACCTGGGTTCAATTCCCAGCCTGGGGGCATGTGAGTTTGGTTTGTGGTCACCAAGCCGGGTACTCCAGTTTCCACCACAACACAAGACCACAATCTCGCGTAAAGTCATGCCCACAAGAGTGATAAATATAAAGTTGTAATAATGCACCAGTCAATTGTAACCACGGCCCCCCAGGTCTGGGGAATAGCGGGGACTTTCGGTCCAGCCAAGCCCGGGCAAAGTCCCCGCCCTGCGGAGACAAACTGCTAGTGAAACCCCCGCCAAATGCCCCCGCACCCAAGGGACTCTAGGTAAGGCCCATTCCCCGCTATATTTGGCTGGAAGACAAAACCACCGCATTCACCCGGCACTGCGGGGCCACGTGGAAGGTAAAAACACAGCCCATTTCCCCGGCTATCCCTGGTATACCCCCGGACCTTGGGGGCCGTGGTTACAATTGACTGGTGCATAACTTGTTTCACAATTGTTGTAAAATAAATAAATTTAAACTTAATTAGACTGGAATATGGACTGGGCAGGTAAACAGGACCCCATTCACATCTTGTATATAAAAACTAACCTGTCAAAGAGCTCTATGCTAAGATATTTGACCTCTGGTGACATCTTCAGCTTCTCACATGTCAGGAATAGAAACTGGACGCTGTCCATCAGAATACATGATCCCTGAACGTGGAAATTATTTCTTGACAAAAAATAAATTACGACAGTTTTTAATAGTAGCTGAACCAATAGCCCGAGTTATTTTAAATATTGGTACACACGATTAAAATTTCATTCACGAGAAAAATGAGTGACATAATTGTTTTGTACCTTGTTGTTAAGGACAACCTTCAATTACTAGTGTGCAAGATAGAGTTCTAATTTGATTCATTCAGAAGATTGGATGTATTTGCTGAGCACATGACTTCAATGTTCAATGCATGCAAAAACTTATCCAGAATTTCTAAGTAAAATAATAAAGGGCCATAATTTGCATAATATGCAAAATGCAGTTATCTAACACGGTTATTTAAGTAGGTTGAATGATTGAGTACCAAATCTCAATGCAATACATCAAGTAGTTGCTGAGATATTAACCTTTGTGTGCTTACATGCAAAAACGAATTTCTTAGTCAAATAATAAAGGCCCATAATTTGCATTATATTCATATTAGTGTTATCTTACTTTATTAAGTAAGTAGGTTGGATAGTTTGGAACATTTGTGTATAGTTTCAATGCAATATGATGAGATAATGACTAAATAATGCTTACACAAACAAAACCTTAACCAAGGTGTGACCCCAACGCTACGATGAAAAGTATAGCTCTAATCTTACTCTTCAAAACATCAAGCTTAAAATGAAGCTGAAATACATAATTATTTCGCAGTTAAGACAAAAAAAGGGTGCAACTTTAAAAAAATTTGAACTTTCAGACTATTCATGGCGATGGATAAGTGGTCAGACTCTGAATACTAGTACTAGGTTATATACCAACATGTTTTTTGTTTTGTATGTTTAAGTTTATCAAGATCTGCCTGTGCCTATTGGCTGCATTATGGCTTGACCCCGTCCGTGACGCCATCATGACTTAAATTATGTTTCAATGCCATAAGTGACATGAGATAGAAGTGACAGCAACTCACAGTCAAATCCAGACATTGGAAGACTTAAAGAAACAGAGTGAGATACAAGAGATCAGGTTGCAATACCCTAGCTCTTTGCGAAGAGACCTCTTGGTTTTTCAACGTGCTCGGTGTAAAGCACCGATACACAGGATACAACTTCTCTGGGTTGAACCAGTACTGAGTACACTATTTTCCAAGTACTACCCTTTAAATGCCGAGCGCTAGGCAACGGAGCTACTGATACCATATTCAAACTTCTTTCGGTTTGTCGCGGCTGGGGTTTGAACCCCCGACCTTCCGCACCCAAAGCGAACACTCTTCCACTGAGCCATCAGGGCTTTCTATCCTAACTTGGAGCTTCATCCAGGATTTGTACTGGTTATCACCACCAAGCAATGGTAAATGGTTCTATATGATTGTTTTTATAATCAAAAACCGATGTCCCCCCCCACCCTCCCTGTGGTTGTCTATGTTCCACGATATTTGACATTAGGAAATGGAAAAAAATATGTATGGAAATGTATAAAACGCTTGAAACAGAAACAGCGTTACATACACAACAGTACCTACTGTTGCAGTGTTTCCTATTTTATTTAGTTTTATCGACTACTTAACACTACATTTTCTGTATGCTGCTGTATCATTAAAATGGTGATGGATCCTCAACTAGGGACACCTTGCCTAGACACTGTCCATTATGTTTGTAAATGTTATGTCATGGAAACTGTAATAGATTGATCCAGATTTAACAACTGTAGAATATTTTATATATATTTGATCAATCAAAGTTCTCTTTCTCCTTGTTGGAATAGATAACTTGTTGATTTTCAGACAGTGTAGCCTCTAAATGTGCATTTGAAGAATTGGCAATGTTCACTTTAAAATCTCCCACTATAAAAACTATTGATGTGGTAAATTTTGAGAATGTCATGTATGTGTAGGCAGAAAATACTGACAGGAATCTCTGATGGTTTGTACACATTGAACAGAGACAATGGTTGTGATGTGATGGCAATATACCAATACCCTCTATGTCAGCTGGCAATGTGTCAATCAAATTGTATTGGTAGACAATTAAGTATGGCAAATTATTATATTATAGTCATGTGACCTTTGACCTCTAAGTGTGACCTTGAACTTGAACCAAGCTAGCTGTAACATGTGCTCTGCACATTGTTTCAATATGGACTTATATATGGTGAATATTTGTCGTGAGTAATTTCAAAATCCTCCAAGGGGTTCAAGAGATATGGAGCGGACATGAATTGTAGTCATATGACCTTTGACCTCTAAGATTGACCTTGACCTTGAACTAAGCTGGCTTTTACATGTGCTCTGCAATTTGTCTTAATATGGTCAACATTTGTGGCGAGTTATTTCAAAATTCTTGAAGGGTTCAAGAATTATGGAGCGGACACGATTTGTGATGGACAGACAGAATGGCAGACAACTTGAGCAAAAACAGTATGTTGCCCCATTTATTGGTGGATACATAATGTCAAGTAAATGCAGATTTTGAAACTGTACACACAATACAAAGCTCTAGAGCTTCTTAATAAATGTTACTTGTTCATCATTACAACGTTTAATACCTTTAAACTTTGGGGTTTCAAAATGACTCGATAGCCAGGTAAAAAACAAGCAATTGGTGTTGACCCACCCGCCTTTATTTAGCTGCCGCTTAGAAATCTGGTGGGGGAGGTCCCCCAAATCCTTGCCTACTTCCAGCAATTATCCTGAACATTACTTACAAACAAATGGAACAACTTTAAACTGTTAATACACTCGCTTCTCACATAGGCGGTCCGGGTTCAATTCCTGGCCTGAGCACAAGTATGTGAGTTTGGTTTATGGTCACCAAGCTGGACAAGTGGGTTTTCTCCGGGTACTCCAGTTTCCCCAACAACACAAGACCACACTCTCATGCAATATTTTGCAAATGAGAGTGAAGTTCATATAAGTTGCAAAAACTTGTTTCATATTCGTTGTAAAAGTAAATAAGTAAACTAACTGTAAACATGAAATACCTGGCATGGTTTAGCGGACTGTACATGTTCAGCGTTCTTTTTCAGCAGCATGTTGATCCAGTCATACAGCATTTCTGGCGTGACACCATGTTGTGTACAGTTGAAGATTGGCTCAGAAACCTTGGTACTTATGGCCTGGGCTTCAGACATTTCTACACAGCATATAGAGTTAGAAAGATATATTTTGGAGAGCTGCAAGGAATTAGGAATACTTCTTTTTTTGTATAACAATAATGTTGCAGTATAAACACAAACACATCTATCAGTAACAGATTGAGGGGGAGGCGGTGGTGGGTGGGTGTTCTGGGGGTGGGGTGGATAGTCTAAGTGAACTTTTATGTCAATAACAGATAAAAAAAGTTGATTAAACAAACAAGAAAGCAGCATAGGTAAAAAAAAAGCCAAAATGGTTTTTGGAAATATCCCCAAATCACTTTTATCACATTCAAACCAGACAGTTTTCGTTTTGGGGGTGGGCATAGAAGTAGAGCCCCAAAGTGCCCCACTATAACAAAAAATACTGGAACTGCTCCTGGCAATGCCAATGGATCGATTTAGACCCTAATTTCCAGCAGTAATAGGCGTATTGCGTTTAACTCATAATTATTAAATCAATGATAGTAAGAAAAGGTGTGAAATCACTCCCCCAATCCCACTTGTGTACAAAGTAGCGTTTAATGAAGATGGGGGTCTGTTTACAGAGTACTGCAAATATTTAAATTTACATGAAATGTGTAGCGCCATTTCAGTCATCCTTAGAAGTGAAATTGAACTCCCCTTTTCATACACAGTACTCAGGAGCTTTATAAGGAGTAGTTATGCATGTGATTTAGCTAGAAAATTAAGAAGTATTCAAATTTCTATATGCAAAGGGGAAGGGTGGTGGGTTTTCAGTTTGTTATGCACCAGTCACCATGCATCCCCCCCACCCCCGCCGCCCCTACCCCTAGGTCCGGGGAACAGCAGGGACTTTGACTTTCGGTCCAGCCAATTCCGATAAAATCCCCACCCTGCGGAAACAAACTGCTGGCAAAATCCCCGCCAAATACCCCTGCACCCCAGGGTCATCCTAGGTAAGGCCCATTCTGCGCTATTTTCGGCGCGAAAACAAAACCACCGCATTCATTCGGCACTGCTGGGCCAACTGGAATGTAAAAACACATCCCATTTCCCCCTGCTATCCCCCCGGAACTGGGGGGGGGGGTACAATTGACTAGTGCATTACACCTTCAATAGTTAAAACCAAATACCATTGAAAACTACGTGTAACGTGAGGAAGGGACATAGGGAGGGAGGGGGTTTCAGCTTAGGATTGCTTATTTAGAAGGCAGCAAATTAAATTTAAAAATAATCTGAGTAAAATCTGTTTCACAACAACACCAGGCACACGAGACTTGGGTGCTAAAATTGGCCTTTGAGGCTTTTCTTCTTTGACACTGATATGTGAATTTGATATTCTGAAAAGAAAGACAGATTTGTTGAACAGAATAACATGTGCATCTTTCAGCGATTTTTCAGCATCTTACAAGCGCCTTTAAATATTCTCACCGTTTGCAACAGATGCTCTGCACACTGAGTTTGACAGCTTGGCGGGAAATGGGAAGCAACTCGTTTGCAGACGATATTCTAATAGTGTAACAGCCGGCTCCCTTTGGCTTTCCGTCCAACGGCCATCAAATGCGGTATGTACATATCAGTACTTATGTATTTGTTATCGTTGATAGTCTGGATTACTTCCCCTATCACTATGTTTCGGTACGCGGAATATTAGCACGCAGGGAAACAAACTACTGTCGTTGTTTGAGTGAAATAGGAACAATGGGTAATGCATTAATCTTACCTACTGTACTTTTCTCATTGTGTCTTTATAAAGTATTCTGTATGAGTTACAGGTGAAATGCAAAGATTGTGCTTCGGAACATGGGGTGAAAAGAAACCGAGATTTGTACAATTTATTTAATAAAGTTAACATGTAATTGTGTTTTATAAGCATTTATGGTGTTTCCAGTTTCAGTTCGCTTATATATGCTTCTTGGCACAAAATAAGTTACTTGTCTGATCTTTATGTAGTTTCAAATAGTGAGGGGGGGGGGGGGGCATTTATTTTATTATATTAACGTATACTTAATTATTTAAAATAACATATTTTTAAAAAAGGGTCCTATTTACTTGCTTTCCGTGAAATAAGTCCATGTCAACACCATACAGTTTTGGACCTATTATTTATATGTTATGGACAAAATGGCCCTTTATCCACTGCAGATCGATCGACAGACACTTTCCCGGCTTTTTAAGTAAGATATTTAAACACACGTTATAATTCGCGTGGAATTTGTCAACATTCAAGTGTTTGTAAAAATTTAATGTATTTTACATGTTAAGGGGACAGTATGCGCTTGAACAGAGTTATTTTTATCGAAACTTCGCCATCAGACAGAAGGCTAATCAGAAACAATAAAAGGCCTACTGCAACCAGTGGTTTTTATCACAGTCATAAATATAAACAAAATACCTGACCAAATCAGGGAGTGGGGCTTTAAAGTGGTACAATATAGGTTGATAAAAATAATAGTTTTAATTAAAAGTATATAATTATGCTTAACTCGTTTGACTATAAATTTCAAAACAAAAAAGTACATTATTTGTGTACAGATAAAATCACATTTGCCTTTATAAATGGGGTTTACCAATACATGGCTACGTGGCCACAAATCTGTACACAAAACATGCACCCGACGCGTTGATCCCTTAACCGACCAACTTTACTTTTTACTTCAATAAAGGAAAAAAAACAAGTAATAAAATACCTAACATGCACCATTTCGGACTAGAGAATATAAAAAAAAAATATTGGGGGAGTACCCCCCCCACACACACACACACACCTGCCAATATTTGAAACCAAGTAAATTTTGGGTCTTAGGGAGGGGCGCAAGTCAAAAGGTTAATACGACCCTAAGTTACGCCCCCTCTTACGTCAAATCCTGGTCTGGCCCTGTATGTTGTGCCCTTATAATGCGTACAAAGACCAAAATTAATTGTTATGTTATATGTATCCTTTGTTTAAACATTAATGAATTTCCCCGCCTTTTACAGCGAAATAATTGATCACCAATCATTACATCTGCAAAAATAATGTGACGCCTATAATCCCCAAATTAAGTATAGATTTGCCTTGTTAGTAATTAGTATTTGTTCTACAGCAATCCTATTACAAAGAATATTAAGATGAAATATTGTGGCTGGTCATGGAAGGTTTTGTCGAGGTTCCCGGTATTTTTGTCATTATTCTGTTAGTTCCAACATAAATACCGCTTTTCAGGAAACGGCTTGAAACCGAACGCGTGGTTATGGACATTGTTAACATGATAAATAGGCGCAGTATGTTTTACTTGGCGTTTATTGGAAAATAAATAATAAATAAGTAGTTTGTGCGTAGCAATTTTAAAATGTGATATCTTAATATGAAAATAAAACAACTTTGTCAGGTAGAACAAAATTAAACATAACCACACTCATATTTTCTACTTTAATTATGCACCAGTCATTTGTAACAACGCCCCCCCCCCCCCCCCCTAGGTTCGGGGAATAGCGGGGACTTTGACTTTCGGTCCAGCCAAGCCCGGGCAAAGTCTTCGCCCTGCGGGGGGGCCGTGGTTACAATTGACTGGTGCATTAACAACTTGTGTAGACTTTCGAAACATTCTTTGAAAACAATTTTGCTCTATATAAGGTAAATATTCATGTACACTATAATTATAAACTGACATTTTTCAAACAACTTAATTATGTTTAACATTTCGCATCCAAACATGGCATGCACAAGATTTTGCTGGAATGGACTGTCTTTGTTTTGTTGCATAACTAAATGTACCACATTCGGCCATTTAAAAGTGACGTCGTCATAATGACGTCATCGAGTAGTAACTCCTCTACGTCCTGGCTGTGAAATGCGCACGAGGTCTTTCGGGAAGTAGAATGGAATAAATGTACAGTTTCAACAGAAAAACTTGTCTCCAGTGCATATTAAGTAAGTTTAAAAACATCTTGAAGCTTAGAAAGTGGCATTGAACGTTGTGACCTCATCGAGTTGTAGACGTTCTACTTCCGGACTTGAACATGCCCACGAAATCCTTCCGGAAGCCCGAGCCAATCATGCAGTATAACAGGAAGTTGACGCCATTGTTTAAGAACATCAGGATGTGGAACACGATCCGGTAACCGGCTATGTGTTCTGAATTCAAAATGTCGTCTGCGCCGTCTGATATCAAAATAAGATTATATATGGCCAACGGGGCGTTGCAGACACAATACGTTACGCTTAACACAATTATCCGTCGGGTCACCGTTTTCAGCATTTTCTGACTGCGCCCGCCTCGCGGAGCTGTCGTCTGTCCACCGCGTGCTTGGAGCGTGTTTCTGCGTGCGTTGGCCAAGCAGACGACTTTTGCCATAATTGAAATATTGCAGAACAGCATGATTCCGAATGGAATAATGAAGAATAAACACAAATCCAGGACTAACCAAACTACGAAACTATTTTTGATCAGCGACGATGAGTGAATCGTACACTCCTGAACTGAAAAGCCACCGCCGTTTGAATGCATGTAGATGGCCGTTTCTATTCCACTTCCGGTGCAGATAGGTGCATACACTAGCGACAGTATTATAACAGCCACAACTGAAACAAAAAAAGTATGTTATATTAAAGCAAGTAAAATAATAATTAACCTGACATGATAGAAAGGTACATTCGAACAATTTATGGCGGCCATCTTGGGTGCCATCTTGGATATTTACCTTACGCAAGAGCCACCAAGTGGCCAAACTCACTTTTCAAAATCTACAGACTATAAACCTCAATTTGACATAAAATTATTTTATAGCAGAGGGGTGCAATTTTCCTTATTGTTCACATTTTTCAGTCTTGGAACCTAGACTATGATGATATATTTTCTTCTCATAAAACCCATTAATATCATACAAAAATAGTATCGGGTCACTAGGCCGCAATATCACGAAAATACGAAGTCAATCTCAACTCATTTTACATCATAAAAGCATAGTATAATTCAAAAGTCTAGTTTGAGATTGAGGTTTTTTTTTACTTGACTTGTATGTTTGTATAGTTCACGGACATTGCATCCAAACTTGCCATATTTGATACTTTAAGATACAAATATAGTCAAAACTCGCTATATCGAAGTCGTTGGGACCTTGGGAAATATTTCGAGATAACGAACTTTCGATATAACCGAAAAATAAAAAGTGAAAAGCTAAATCGAAAGAAGTTCGACATAACCAGGACATCGAGATAACAGAGTTCGACAAAGCGAGTTTCGACTGTATTGAAAAACATGTAGTTGGCACGATTATTAATTAAAAGTTTTCACTCACAAACAAATAACAATGCAGTTTTGGGCTGACAAACGACGTTTATTCGGTGCGGTATCCAGACACTCATTGCGCGTTCAACCGTGACCGCCACGAGTATCCAAGCTGACGTCACAGGCGTCAAATACGTCAAGTAGGAGTAGAACTTGCAGAGAAACCATGACTTCGCCCTCAGATCCACGTGCAATACGTAAAATACCCAGAATTCCGCAGCCGGAAGTAGGAGAACCAGTATGTCTGCCAGCGCGAGCGCCGAGAGATATCGTGCCGTTGAAGTTTTACGGCGTCTCCCTGAAATAATTGAATCAGATTTTAAATATTGTAATAAAATGGGACATGAGAATAGCATACTATATATTTTGAGAACATCTGAATATAAGGACAATTCTCACCCGTGCTGGCTTGTTAATTTATGAGACCATGTATGTTTAGTTGATGATTAACGTTGTACAAGTCTAAATAAAATGTCTGTTCTATTCTATTCTGTTCTGTTCTGTTCTGTTCTGTTCTGTCCTATTCTATTCTATTCTATTCTATTCTATTCTATTCTATTCTATTCTATTCTATTCTATTCTATTCTATTCTGTTTTGTTCTGTTTTATTCTGATCTATTCTATTCTGTTCTGTTCTGTTCTGTTCTGTTCTGTTCTGTTCTGTTTCCTTTCATAATACCCTCTTAAAGGGGCTATACACCAGATGGTCCCATAATCGGCAAATACAGTATTTCCACAAGACAAGCCTAGAATTGTCAATACGAGCTAGTATGAGGCTGATAATAAAACATTCAACATGACTAAAAGGATATAATTGGAAAAATACGCAAAAGCTGTGAAAGATGCATGTGTCATTCATCAGTAAGTAAGAGTCAATGCGTTGTACACAACGATATCAATATTATGTAAGTTTTATGACAACTTCCTTTTTTTCTAGCAGTTATATCATCTGGTGTCTAGCCCCTTTAATATATGTTAAAAGAATGAGAATAAATGTCTTGAATTAAATATGCATGCATACGATCTACATACAAACAAATGTATATAAACCTATATAAACTCGTTTCAATTTAACATCATGAAATTTAATTTAGACACAATCCACAAACTTACCTTTGATCCAAACAAGAAGTGAAAATAGATTTCCAATCACTCCAAGAACTATAATGGGTGACAAACACACTGCTGCCGTCACTGTTTGCCATGACGCTACGTTGCGTCTTGTACCGTATTGAAATATCGATGACGTCACGTTTACGTCCTGTAAAGAGCCATTTACGTCCATTTCTCTTGATATTTGATTAATAAATTCCAGTTTGATATACAAGTATGTATCACATATAATTCCTTATATTTGTATGTCTGCACTTCTTTACTTTGAACTAAGACCTTTAAACAACTTCTACACTTTTTTGGACTTAAATATTGTAACATAACGTGGGCAAAATTGTAAAAAATGTTAAGTGATCCCTTTGTGGCAATGCGTCCAATTGAGAATTGTTCTTTCGTTAAAGGTACTTTCTCGAGCCATACACTGTAGGTAGTTGTCCAAATCAAATCACTCAGTCTAAATGAACCTTAAAGCTGCACTCTCAAAGAATTACCATTTTGACAACTTTTTTTATTTTTTGTTTTTGTTTTGAAATGAGCCAAATTTTGCCAACATAAAATAATCTGAAAACCAGTGATATAAGACTGCTGACAAAATAACATCGCAGTTTTTCATATTTCCGTTTGAAAATAAATTATTTATGGCTAAAGTCGTTTCTAATGTTTTAAGAAAAATGCCTAAAATACCATTTCATACCACATATACATGAACACCTACATTCTGGTTTTTGTCTGCAGGTTTATATCACTGGTATTCATACATTTTCGCAAATATTAGCTTGTTTTTAGACAAATACTAAAAAAGTTATCAAAACGTTCAATCTGCAAAACTGCAGCTTTAAATCAACATTCCATGTCATGACAAACTCGGTAACAAAAACGTATCAAAAACATTACAATACCCCCATTGAGTAGAATTCGTACCTCGACAACACCCTTTAAAATGTAAATAAAAGGTCATTGTAAGATCGTTTGTAAGTGACACATGCACTTCTGTATTAGTGTGTTTCGGAAGCTGTTGAGTTCAGTCAGTATCCAAGTATGCGGAGGATCGTCCGGATACATAATATGCATTACAGGATTTTTTTATTGTATCTTTTGATTTTTGCATGCATATACAATGTATAACTACATCAAAAACAGCTATTTTTGATAAACATCCTGAAATTATAACTCTTATTAACACGCTGTTTTCACACTTTTCGATGCAGTACATTCGGTTTTGAATACAACATCATTCCGTGTGTGTGGGTTTTTTAACGTCATATTAATATTTTTTAACGTCTTAGATGATTGTTGGTTATGACCAAAGTTTCAGAATGTTCAATAAGTTGACACCTACACCGTCGACAATGATAACCCCACGCTGATGACAACGATACTACCGACGCCTATAACAACGATATCACCGACAGTGGTGACAACGATATCACCGACACTGATGACAACGATATCACCGACGACGATGACAACGATATTACCGACAGTGATGACAACTTTATCACCGACGACGATGACAACGATATTACCGACAGTGATGACAACTTTATCACCGACGACGATGACAACGATATCACCGACAGTAATGACAACTTTATCACCGACGACGATGTCAACGATATCACCGAAACTGATAACAACTTAATCACCGACGACGATGACAACGATATCACCGACAGTAATGACAACTTTATCACCGACGACGATGTCAACGATATCACCGACACTGATAACAACTTAATCACCGACGACGATGACAACGATATCACCGACAGTAATGACAACTTTATCACCGACGACGATGACAACGATATCACCGACAGTGATGACAACGATATCACCGACACTGATGACAACGATATTACCGACGTCTATGACAACGATACCACCGAAGCCGTAGACAACGATACCACAGACACTGATGACAACTTTATCACCGACGACGATGACAACGATACCACCGACGCTGGTGACAACGATACCACCGACGCTGGTGACAACGATACCACCTACGCCGATGACAACAATACCACTGACACTGATGACAACTTTATCACCGACGACGATGACAACGATACCACCGACGCTGATGACAACGATACCACCGACGCTGGTGACAACGATACCACCGACGTAGATGACAACAATACCACTGACGCCGACGACAATGATACATTCGACGCTGATGACAACAAAACCACCGACGCCGACTACAACTCGACGCTGATGGCAACGATATCATCGACGCCGGTGACAACGATACCACCGACGCCGACAACAACGATATCACCGACGCTGGTGACAACAATACCACCGACACTGATGACAACGATACCACCGACACTGATGATAAAGATACCACCGACGACGATGACAATGATACACTCGACGCTGATGACAAGGATATCACCGACACTGATGACAACTTTATCACCGACGACGATGACAACGATATCACCGACAGTGATGACAACGATAACACCGACACTGATGACAAAGATACCACCGACGCCGATGACAACGATACCACCGACGCCGACGACAATGATACACTCGACGCTGGTGACAACGATACCACCGACACTGATGACAACGATACCACCGACACTGATTACAAAGATACCACCGACGCTGATGACAACGATACCACCGACGCCGACGACAATGATACACTCGACGATGATGACAACGATACCACCGACACTGATGACAAAAAAACCAACCACACTGATGAAAACGATACCACCGACACTGATGACAAAGACATCACCGACGCTGTCGACAACGATACCACCGACACTGATGACAAATATACCACCGACGCCGATGACAATGATACCACCGACGATGATGACAACGATACCACAGATGCCGACGACAACGATACCACCGACACTGATGACAAAGATACCACCGATAACAACGATACCACCGACACTGATGACAACAATACCACCTAAACTGATGACAAAAATACCACTGACGCTGACGACAACGATACTAACGACGCCGATGACAAAGATACCACCGACGCTGACGACTACGATACCACCGACGCCGATGACAAAGATACCACCGACACTGATGACAAAGATACCACCGACTCCGATGACAAAGATACCACCGACACTGATGACAAAGATACCACCGACTCCGACGACAAAGAGACCACCGACACTGATGACAAAGATACCACCGACTCCGACGACAAAGATACCACCGACACTGATGACAAAGATACCACCGACTCCGACGACAAAGATACCACCGATGCTGACGTCAGGGAAATAACGGACGCCGATGACAACGATATCACCGGCGACGATGACAACGGTATCACCGGCACCGACGACAACGATACCACCGACGTTGATGACAAGGAAAACACGGACGCCAGTGACAACGATACCAACTTGACTGTTTTGTTCCAGAAACAGACGAGTTGGTTAAAACATGTAAAACATTTCTATAAGACTTCCATACTATACCATAAGTGCTCATCTATATGAAGCCATATGAAGTCTGCTTATTTGTAACCTGACTCTACACAGACGCCAAGCTCGGCCCCAGGGGGTAAATTCATAATAGGAAAAGCTGCCATGAGTAATTCAATATAGGGGGACGTTTAGGATTAAACAGGAAAGGCCAAAATTAACAGGATTCCTGAGGGAGGACCGCCTTTCTCAACAATATTCAGATGAAATGTATCATTGAAGACTGGGAATAAATTCATACACAAGCAGACGACATGGGTAATATTGCTCAAACGTCATTTGGGGAAAAGAGAGACTTGTTTGGAATTTATAATCTTTCAAATGTTTAACAGTTGTTAAGAACATGCTATTAGTCAGGGGAATGAAACGACTCTTGCAGTTATTGCTTTTCAAACAAGGCTGTTGGTGAAAAAGATGTTTGTTATGAAATATAGTAGTATAAATACATTCGTTGTATTAGGAACTAATTATGTATAAGAGACTTGTTTGGAATTGATAATCCTTCAAAGGCGTAAACTTTTGACTTGCGCCCCTCTCCGAGAAACGTAAATTATTTGGTTTTGTATTGGCAGGTGTTGGGGGATCCTCAAGATAATTTTAACAATTTCTAATCCGAAAGGTGCATTTTGGGCGTGATTAATTACTATTTTTCTTCTTTCTTGGAATAAAAAGGTAACCCTGAACTATCTGGTGTGTGTGGGGGGGGGAGCTTTAAATCAACATTCCATGTCATGACAAACTCGGTATCAAAAACATTACAATACCCCCATTGAGTAGAATTCGTACCTCGACAACACCTTTTAAAATGTAAATAAAAGGTCATTGTAAGGTCGTTTGTAAGTGACACATGCACTTCTGTATGAGTGTGTTTCGGAAGCTGTTGAGTTCAGTCAGTATCCAAGTATGCGGAGGATCGTCCGGATACATAATATGCATTACAGGATTTTTTTTGTTGTATCTTTTGATTTTTGCATACATATACAATCTATACCTATATCAAAAACAGCTATTTTTGATAAACATCCTGAAATTATAACTCTTATTAACACGCTGTTTTCACACTTTTAGATGCAGTACATTCGTTTTGAATACAACATCATTCCGTGTGTGGGTTTTTTTTAACGTCATATTAATATTTTTTAACGTCTTAGATGATTGTTGGTTATGACCAAAGTTTCAGAATGTTCAATAAGTTGAAACATACACCCTCGACAATGATAACCCCACGCTGATGACAACGATACTACCGACGCCTATAACAACGGTATCACCGACAGTGGTGACAACGATATCACCGACGACGATGACAACGATATTACCGACAGTGATGACAACTTTATCACCGACGACGATGACAACGATATTACCGACAGTGATGACAACTTTATCACCGACGACGATGACAACGATATTACCGACAGTGATGACAACTTTATCACCGACGACGATGACAACGATATCACCGACAGTAATGACAACTTTATCACCGACGACGATGTCAACGATATCACCGACACTGATGACAACTTTATCACCGACGACGATGACAACGATATCACCGACAGTAATGACAACTTTATCACCGACGACGATGACAACGATATCACCGACAGTGATGACAACGATATCACCGACACTGATGACAACGATATCACCGACGCCGATGACAACGAGACCACCGAAGCCGTAGACAACGATACCACAGACACTGATGACAACTTAATCACCGACGACGATGACAGCGATATCACCGACGCTGGTGACAACGATACCACCGACGCTGTTGACAACGATACCACCGACGCCGATGACAACAATACCACTGACGCCGACGACAATGATACACTCGACGCTGATGACAACGAAACCACCGACGCCGACTACAACTCGACGCTGATGGCAACGATATCATCGACAGCGGTGACAACGATACCACCGACGCCGACAACAACGATATCACCGACGCTGGTGACAACGATACCACCGACACTGATGACAACGATACCACCGACGCCGACGACAATGATACACTCGACGTTGATGACAACGATACCACCGACACTGATGACAAAGACACCACCGACGCTGATGACAACGATACCACCGACACTGATGACAAAGACACCACCGACGCTGTCGACAACGATACCACCGACACTGATGACAACGATACCACCGTCGACGAAGACAATGATACACTCGACGTTGATCACAACGATACTACCGACACTGATGACAAAGATACCACAGACGCCGATGACAACGATACCACCGACGATGATGACAACGATACCACAGACGCCGACGACAATGATACACTCGACGTTGATGACAACGATACCACCGACGATGATGACAACGATACCACAAACGCCGACGACAACGATACCACCGACACTGATGACAAAGATACCACCGATGACAACGATACCACCGACACTGATGACAACGATACCACCTAAACTGATGACAAAAATACCACTGACGCTGACGACAACGATACTACCGACGCCGATGACAAAAATACCACCGACGCTGATAACAACGATATTACCGACGCCGACGACAACGATACCATCGACGCTGACGACAAAGATACCACCGACGCCGATGACAAAGATACCACCGACACTGATGACAAAGATACCACCGACTCCGACGACAAAGATACCACCGATGCTGACGTCAGGGAAATAACGGACGCCGATGACAACGATATCACCGGCGACGATGACAACGGTATCACCGGCACCGACGACAACGATACCACCGACGTTGATGACAACGATACCACCGATGCTGACGACAAGGAAATCACGGACGCCGGTGACAACGATACCAACTTGACTGTTTTGTTCCAGAAACAGACGAGTTGGTTAAAACATGTAAAACATTTCTATAAGACTTCCATACTATACCATAAGTGCTCATCTATATGAAGCCATATGAAGTCTGCTTATTTGTAACCTGACTCTACACAGACGCCATGCTCGGCCCCAGGGGGTAAATTCATAATAGGAAAAGCTGCCATGAGTAATTCAATATAGGGGGACGTTTAGGATTAAACAGGAAAGGCCAAAATTAACAGGATTCCTGAGGGAGGACCGCCTTTCTCAACAATATTCAGATGAAATGTATCATTGAAGACTGGGAATAAATTCATACACAAGCAGACGACATGGGTAATATTGCTCAAACGTCATTTGGGGAAAAGAGAGACTTGTTTGGAATTTATAATCTTTCAAATGTTTAACAGTTGTTAAGAACATGCTATTAGTCAGGGAATTGAAACGAGGCTGCAGTTATTGCTTTTCACACTAGGCTGTTGGTGAAAAATACGTTTGTGACGAGTAAAGTAGTATAAATATTAAGAACTTATTATCTATGAAACCTTTCCTGGCAGATGCTGCAACCTGCTTTTCACAAATCAGATGATGTGTACAAGGCGCGAGTGGACAGCGTCGTCGAAAGTGACGGTCGTACCAACGGATAATAGTTTCATACGTTTCAAAAAGACCAACTCATCTAGTGTACGGGTGTGCCAAATGCTTAATGACATGATATTTCATATTAACGTTAAGAAACACGTTTAATAATTATGATCCCAAAGTGCATACTTTGTTTGTTTAAAACACAGAAGTTCGCCATAATGAGTTGAAGACTTTGTGTATTAATCATATCCCATAATGTTCCTTGTTTGACAGTGTTTCCTTTGTTTTCGTATACAGTCGTAACTCGCTATGTCGGACTATGTTATCTCGATGCTCTGTTTATGTCGAAAGTTTTCTTCTTTTTTTCGACTTTTTATATATTTCGGTTATGTCGAATGTTCAACAACTCCCTTACCGGTACCGGTTAACAAGTAGGCGGGGCGTTGTCGTTCAATAACTCGCATATGGATTTGTTCACTAAATACTTGTTATATATTGTTCAATTCAATTCAATTCAATACTGTTGTTTCCACGAATAATTGATGATTATTAAACATGAATACAAATATGTATGTGAAAAATGAGGGAAACAATAATTAAACATAAATATTTGGATATATATATATATATATATATATATATATAACACATCATCCAAAGTATTAGCAGTGTACAGAAAGATTTGAAACTTCACCCCTACCCCCGTGATTAAAATTATACACTCGCACGAAGCGTTCGTGTCTAATTTCAATAACTTGGACTGTGGTTGCAGTAACTAATACTTAGGCAATACATCAGATCAAGACATGGATGCTGGTCCGATATCAGATTGCTTTATCTGATGCTCCTAAGATATCAATGTATATCCATGCATGTTCCGAAGGGGCAAGGCATGTCGATAACAGCTATCAAACGCCCGTCTAAATATCAGAAACGTGATATATTTATGTGTCCACGTTATCTTCATCATAATCAAAACATGGCAACATAGATATTTATATTTTGGCACTATCTGCAGGAGGTGCCAGAATCGTCGGACCGGAGCGAGAGAAAATAAAATAAGACGCAAATAAATGTGTTATTTGATAACAGCCGTACTGTTGTTTTTTTATTTTTGAGGTTGTTTTTGTTGTTGTTTTTGATGTTGGTTGTGTCGGTGGTGGTGGTGATGGCGGTGTTATTTTTTGTTGTTGGTAGTGGTGGTGTTATTGTTCTTGTTTTTGTTGTTGTTGTTGTTGTTGTTGTTGTTATTGTTGTTGTTGTTTTCATAAAAAATATCGATAAGTATTGTATCTTTCCTTTATAGTTCAATAATTTTGTATTGTCCTTCTATCAATAATTATAACATCTTCGCAATACAATACATATCAAATACATATGGCCGTTTTATACAACTCATCAAATAATTCATAGACTGTTCTTTTATGAAATTCATCCAGACATACATATAATACACACGCATACAAAACAGATGGCACAACAAGAACAAGTGGGTTGGGATACAAAGTATAACATCATTACTTTTAGCCCTTTTACAGATTGACTGACTGAAAACAATTGCTATTAAATAACAGTTTAAAAAGTGAAGTAAATGAATTTTGTAAATACTGTTTCTGTTGCATAAAGTGACAGCAATAAAATCAAACCAAATCGACTTAATTTATATTTTATAATTATTTTATGTTTGTCTTATATGCATATTTGTTGTTTTTTTATTTTAAATCCAATATATCTCCTTGTGTCGCATAACAAAAGCTTCCTTAGACAAATTTAAACTACATGTAATTTAGCAAGTATATATATTAAAAGTCCTATATTTCATGATCAAACTTATGTATAGAATGTTTCCAATGTATAAAGCATAAGTTGTTATATTTAAATTTAATCGTAAAAAATGACATATGAAGCTGTTTCGCGGCTTTTGGATTGAAACATTTAAGCAAATTATCAAATTTGAGGAAAAGATACCATTTCCTCTTCAGTTTCTTCTGTAATATGGCCCCAGGCTGTCTTACTTTACCCACTCGGGAGGTATTCTTCACTGTCCCATTGTTTGCACGGGCTATCTTCTCCATGACTAATCGAGAACATGACGGGTTTGGGATAATGGGTACCGGGAGCCGGGTTCTACATCGTCCTCAGGTGTCATGCGCACATGACGATTTCCCAGGAATTGTTTACCTCGAGTCACTCGATGTCAGATAATTGCCGGCTACCATACAGAAAAGGAATCGATTTGAAACTGTATCACACTCAGTAAAATTGTTCGTGGTATGCATACAACACACATTCGGAGCTCGTCGGCCATTTTTATCGAAAACAACCTCGGATGTATTTGGACGGTTTACATACTCAAAAAGCGGTACGTTTAAGTCCGCTGCAAGTAGATCGCGTAGTAATTTTATTTAACAGTTAAACCTGATGATTTAACTCTTGGGGATCTTAATTATGTTTGCAATAAAACACATCACTGACAATCAATTTGACTGAACTATATTCAATAAATACAACTCTAACACACTACATTTAATTAATGATATAATTAAAAAAAATACGAATTACTTCAACTGGTGTACCGGCATAAATCCGAAGTTGTTTTCGATAAAAATGGCCGTGGAGTTCCGAATGCGTGGCGTACATGCAAACCATACAGAACAATTATTTCCAAGAAGGTCAAAGACCCATCTTGTAAAACATGTACTTTTATATGAAGACAAATAGCGGCAATAACACAATAAACACAATGTATGCTAAATAAACAAAATAAAAGTAATAAATACATAATGACGCAGACATGAAGAGGTGCACTACTAGTTTACAATTATCTATGGCTTCATAAAAGTGCTTGATTCACTTAAAATTATTGCGTTATTGTTAATAAATTAATGAGAATTACACCACACCTATACAGATTACATGGAATAAAACGTAGTGTTTCTTAATTGAAATGGTTTAAAAATAAACACACTTACATTTTTCAAAATAGCTTCATTTTCGATGTTAAGGATTCGATTAATCTATGCATATTGGGAGGTTGTTTATTATACCTAGGTATATAACTCTTAGTTCATTTAACAATGTGCACTCTTAAACAAAGTGATATTTGTATTCTAATAAATTACAAATTGTTGTTTTATATTGCAATATTTTTAAACTATTGTAATATCGTTAAAGATGCACTCTTACTCCCAAACAAGAGTTACCACATTTAATACAATTGTTTTAATATACCAAAAAAGAGGAGTCAATGTCGAAAAGAATGTTTTTATGAAGGATTCCTAGTATAATTCGAAGGGTGCAGAAAACACGATGTTTCTCCGTTAATACGAGACGATAGAAGATCACTATAAATCATTTAATATCTGTGCGCTTTCATATATACTAAATACACGGTTACAATCTTGTTATCAGTAATAAGTTATTTCCATAAATGCATTATTTAGTAAGTGGTTAAAGGTATATCACATTAAATATATGTTTGTTATGTATGTGCGTGTATTGATATTGCAAACCAGTGATATAAGATTGCTGACAAAAAATCAGATCGTAGATTTTCATATTTCCGTTCGAAAATTAATGTTTTATGGCTTAAACCGTTACTAACGGTTTAAAAAAATGCATTAAACATCAATTTTTGAACTTAATATAAAATCTGCGATATAATAATTTGTCAGCATTCTAATATAACTGGTTTCCATGGATTTTCGCAAAAATTGGCTTGTTCCAAGACAAATTATAAAAAAAGTTGTCAAAACGTTCAATCTGTGGGAGTGCAGCTTAAAACTACAGTCGAAACTCGTTATGTCGACTTTGTCGGGACCTAGGGAAAAAAGTCGAGATAACGAACATTCGAGACATCCGAATTACAAAAAAAAAACAAGTGCGCTGAAATATCCAATCAGCTTGTCTTGAATAGCTTTTAATAAAAAATATCACCTTCTATTGATTAAAGACTTATAATCATAGATGAGAAAATATGTTATTATTGTTTTACAATGTTAGTAGATTAATAAGAATCGTTTATCTTTCGTAGCCTTGTAAGTTTATTGGTCTTGGAGTTTAAAGCTGCACTCTCACAGATTGACAGTTTTGACATTTGTTTAGTTTTCTGTCTCAGAATCAGCTGAATTGGTTCCAATACCATCAAATACCTCACAACAGAAGAGATCTAAATGGTTTGGAAACTGCTGAAAACTTTATTTTTTCTTGAAAGTGTAAGTAACGCACTGGCCCTAATTTCTCGAAACTTCTTAAGCTTAACAGGCTTAAGTCTCTTATTTCAATTAGCCTAAATACATACTAATAATGGATTTTGATAAATGAAAAATGGTTATTCTGATAATAATACAGATTATTTCTACATAATTTCTAAAATAATCTTGAAAATAGTGAGATTAGCTTAATCCTGTTATAAGGGACTTAAGAAGTTTCGAGAAATTGGGGCTGGTTTCCAGACATTTACTCATCAATAGCTCATTCCAAGAAAAAAAATAAAGTTTTCAAAACGGTCAATCTGTGAGAGTGCAGCTTTAATAGAATAAATTTCACTTTCGTGTATAAACCTATTAAAAATGACGAAGTAACAAGGTAACCGCAAAGTAACTGTACATTTGAGAACTTCTGAAAATTTGAATCAGTGCTAAAGTTGGAAGAAACAAAATGAAGCGAAAAAGATTAAACACATTTTGAAAAGTCTACACGAAATGCCATTTTTTAAGAATGGAAATAGTACATTAACTGTATGCACTAGTACTTAATATGAACAGTCGAACCTCGTTGGCTCGAACTCAAAGGGACCGGCGAAAATACCTCGAGCCTCGGGAAAATCGAGCCAAGCGGGAATGCTTACCTTCAGTAGTAAGAAATCGGTTATTTACATACCGTTCGAATCAACGAGGAAATCGAGTCAAGCGAGTTCGAGTCAACAAGGGTTGCCTGTATATGTAAAAATAGATATTTTCAGTCTAAGCCAGAAATGGAAAAGCCCCATTTCTTTACTTGTCTTTGGGGTGGAATTTTGCTGTTTTAAAATCCGATGTGTGTGTTTTTCAGATACTCCATAAATTTCCGTCCTAAATGTATCTTTTTCATTTTAAAACGAATGTTACTGCCGTTTAAGTGAAACATTTGAGTACATTCAGCTAGTTTATACCACGTGATAAATTACGTCATAAATGCTACGTCAGAAGACAACATTTTGCTTCGAATGGTAACTGATCAATAATAGATTTATTTCACCATTTTAAATGAAACAAAGGACAGTCCATGCCGCTTTAAGAGCCCCGCCATCGTTATGTTACCGGAGTATGATAAGGTGATAAGTGTCCTCAAATACTTCGACAAACCTGTTTCCAAAATAATTTTTTGACAGTTCTCTATCAGGCGGCGGGTTTGTGAACTGGTTTGTCGAAGTGTCAGTTTAAGAAACTAAACTCTCAATCAAACTCTTGTAAAAGACCGAAGGTGGAGCTCTGTAAGCGGCGTAGACTGCACGTTGTTTCATTTAAAATGTAGAATAAGTAGTAAAGTTATCTTTGTTTAAAGTCTTCATTTGAAGCAAAATATTGCCTTCCGATGTAGCATTTATGACGTAATTTATCACGTGGTTTGTACACACTGACATTGGCGTATGCCATATACCGCCTACATGTACATTTGAGTTGCGAATTTTAGTTTTTAAAATGTTTTCAATGATGGCTTCGCTTTCTAAAAGATTTTATATGATACCATTTCATCCTCGCGGAAATTAATTTTGGATACCATTGATTTCGTATTGTTATTGTCGCTGTAACAGGTATAAAATATCCATTTAATCTCACATATAATAGTTCAGACTGAAATAATACTACCATCCATTTTCTTTATTGCTTTTAACACTATTGAAGCAGAGCCATTAAACGACGGATTCTGATTACGAAAGAGATCATAGTTTTAAAAAAACACACGATTTACTTCCAATGAACAATTAACATTTTCAGACAATGCTAAATTAAAACGTTTGAAATGCGGATCTGACTTTAGGTATTCAGTGAAAATACCTGTACTGATAACACGGTGTTCAAGTTAGTAATAAATGTTCTGTCCTGTTCTTTTCTATTCTGTTCTGATTTTATTCCAGGAAATGGATATATTCAGACCATCCTTTATTCTCAGTATCAATTTCAGCAATGAGAGCTTTTGCTGGAATTTATTTGTCGCGAAACGGTACATTTCTAAAATCAGCATCGGAACCGTGAGTGGGTTGTCGTTCGGGTGTGTTTACCAACACCCGCTCCCCGGCGGCAACATCCAAGTAGCCAACACTTATACAGATATGTACTACAACAGGGTGATGAATCACGTGACTTCAACGGGGTTCTCTCATGTGTCACCACGGTTGAAAACCGATGTAAACAAGCGAGAAAGTGACAGTAATTCCTAAATAACTTTTTTTAGAGAAAGTCACGTGATTCCTCACCCTGAACTAGTATCTTGCATGCGTTTGGTGGTTTGGGAAAATCAACACATTCATGGAGAAAGAAATAATCTTTAGTCTTAAATTGCGCTATTGTTCATTTTATAAAAGGGTTGAATTGACAAATTCACTGCAAAACAAAAGCAGTTGGTATATCATTAATGAATCCAAGTACCTCAGTATTAAGCGCCTGAAACACGTTTATCATGATTCCGATAAACAACAACAAAAACAACAAGAACAACAAGAACAACAACACCACCACCAACAACAACAACAACAACAACAGCAGCTACAACATGTTCTGTCCACTGTCCACACAAGATTTCATAAAACATTATCTCAATATTCATATTTTCAATAAAGGTTTAAAACTCGGACAAGACCGGTACCTCCTTGATATCGGTTTCGGATCGGAAGCTTTCCGTAGTACTTGTTATCTCGCTTTTAACACAATTAGTGTGGGAAGTGTGGGAACTGCTTTCTGTGGTAGCCGTGTCTTTCTCTGAAGATACATTGAAACTCAAGTTAGGACTTACTAATTGTTAAAGCAATTTCTGATGGACTTGGAGAACTTTGTCAAGGTGTATACTTACAGTGTATACATTATCTGAATTAGTTGTAATATAAGAAAATACGTAATTAAAATCGAACGAAATTGTATAGGAAAAAACGGTTTAATAAGGACGTGGAGTAGTTTGGAAAAGCTAATGATGTTAAATTATACCTTGTGAAAGTAAATTGCAAATTTTTAAGGCTAACTTTCTGTCATTTCTGTTAAAATAATCTGTTTTGTTTACAAACAAAAGAACGCGCTGCACAAAATTGCAGACTATCCAAATTATAATTATTTGAAATCTAAACCACAGGCTGTTGATATATTTTTAAGTATATTCAATAATTGCCTAAGAAGTACCTGAACTCTTTGAAAACTAAGAACAATATTATAATATATTGGAACTAGCCGTGAAAACAATTCACAATTTTTATAAGTAGCAGATCACGAAGCGGACAATATTGGTTAAGTCATTGCAATATATTGATGGACACTGTTTTACCTTGAAAAGATACAATTCAAAAAGTAAGGCAAGTAGAATTGTTGTGCTGATTTTTGCCGTAAATGTGTGGAACAGACAGACGGACAAAACCAAGAAGGGTAAGTTCTGTTTATTTATTGCTGGATATTCATTTTATAGTCTAAAAGAACATGTATAAATTGTACCTGTATTTATATCGTATGCAACGGAGTACACTTTACTCCAAAAAGTAAACTTGTATTTCTTCCGATTACAAACAGAAATCTCATGTCTACTGCAAATTATATTCTAGTAGATTTACAAACTATAACAATAACAATATTTATTGTATTGTGATAGGAATTATATTAAGTGTTTGAAATTATATTTTGTTAAATGGGATGGTAATAATTTTTCGAATTTGTCGTACATTTATATTAGTAAATCAGCAATCAATAGTTTATTGACTTTCATCAGGTGAATCGGTTGATTTAACAGAGGCTTGGACAGTAGACTAGATTCATTTTAAACACCAAACAGGTCAATACATGTCAAGTTGGAGTAGAGTAATCATCCAGCTGCGCCGGGCTTAACCACAATTATAATAATAAAAACACATTTAACTTACATGCATCTATATTTAGTTGTTGAAAGTTTAGTAGATATTTCTGCATCAAACATGGCACAAAACGGGTATTATTGCAGTGACCAGAATCATCCTATTTTTTACCGAAATCAAATATAATTGTGCTGTAAAAATGTTGTACAAATTCTGCACGCCCGTATAAGGATGTATAACATCGAAATCCAAAGTGAATTATATTCAATTGAACAGTTCTAAACTCTTAGAACAATTTTAACTCGTTGAAAATATACACCTAAAACGGTCATTTATCAAGTAAGATCATTTTCAAGTGTCTATCTGTTTAATGGAAAATACCACTTGTCAAATAAACTTTTAGTTGTCTTAGAGGAATTGGAATGAGCTTATATGAGATAAACTTAAGAATCATTTCAGTCGTAGGTGTATCAGTCAGTGATTGTTATCCTTATACATAAACTGTATAGAACTACATTATATTAGTTATGTACTCAATATTATTAATTGTTATGAGAGAAATCACCATTGCTGATTTCAACTATTTATTTTTTTGCAATCATTTTATTGACATGTGTATCGTTTCTCTTATTTTTCTCACTTTTTTTATTAATTCTTTTAATGCAATAGTCTGAAATAAATTAAAAAGTGATACAAAATTAAATGCCGGAATAAAAAATCAAATTTAAACAAAAAGTCTTCCCAAGCGGGGAATCGGACCCCGGCCGCCGCGGTGAGAGCGCGGAATCCTAACCACTAGACCACTTGGGACTGTATAAGTGGAGCGCAAATGATATTTATAAACATAAGACTCTACTCGATAGCGTATATTTCAGTTGATAATCCCGCTATTTATGGTATTTAAAGAAGGAAATAATAACCATTAAAAAGTAAAAAATAAACAATGAACTAATTCATGCTCTACAGTATATATCACTGATGATATCCCCGCCCTTCGATAAGTATTAAAATGGAACACTTTGGATTCAAGTACGCGGTACAGTACGCCGAAACACAAAATTAGAGTAACAGCCTTTACTGACTGTAGGCCATTAATCGTTGGTAGGTCATTGGCGTAGTTGACAGACCGAAAGGGCATGCTCGATGAATCCTGGTGGTTGTAGGATGACATAAATCGGAACACCTTGGCCATTTTCCATTGAAAACAACCTAGATTGGCATGACACAAAGGCGGATCACTGTAGCTTTCGTTGAATTAGGAGATAAAGAAACTCACTGTATGAAAGAAAAGAACTAAATAGATTTAGGTTAAGTATGATATATTAGAAGTCTCGGTTTGAAAGAGATTTGAGTTCGCCGGTAAACTTTTGTACCGTACACGATCAACTTCCTGTTTTATATTATTTAATCATGCAAATTTATGTTTATGCATTGTGAATTTTGTTTGTTAAACTGATGCCCATATTGGCCTAGTGTTTCAATACAACTGAAACTGAAACACAAACACCCGCTTAGCGGTGTCTTGCACTGTTTGACCTCACAAATTCCATCTCATCCAATTAATTATAGTTGCTGATTACTTGTTGAGTATGAATATGTGTCTGTATGTTTTCTTTCCTAATGAACTTAGGAAATCAGCCACTTCAAAAAACTTAATTCAAAAAGTGGTATTTTCTTTCCTAAAAGATATAATAAGTGCAAATATTTCGAGGTGAAAACAGATTGATGATCGGAAACGGCCTAACGTCAGCTGTCAGCAATGTTAAACTGCTAACAGCCGCCGACATGGCGATTTCTGTACAATAAAACATGCATTTAACGGTTAATGCTGCTACTTCATCCACTCATGTTTTATTGGGTTTAGACTTTTTAAGGCCAGAGAAAATAACCGTTAGATTTTCATCCATGATCCTGAATTTAAAAAGGGGGAGAGAATGGGCGGACGTCACTTAATGTTTTTTCAAACTTAAAACATGTAATGCATTTCTCTGAATTATTATTTTGCTTTTTAACCAATTCTCGCTAAAACTTTGGATAAAAACAACAAGTTTAGGTTGGGTGGGGGTTTGGAGATAGGGGCGGGTATTAGATGATTATCTAAATATAATTTTCTCTGGCCTAACTGAAGTGAAGAAAAATAACCTATTATTTTCCACGTCAGACCACAGTTGCTCTTGATCTTGTGATTGTAAAGAATCAGTCGGATCCATGTTCCACATTAATCATCGCAAATAATGTGTGAAATTGAGTTTTGTTTTGCTCTTAATTTTATAAAACAACAAACTGGCAGCGGAATGTAAGGAATTCCTAGCTGGTACCTGCATGCTTTTAGAACAGTTTATAGTTTGACACCTTGAAGTTTGTTTAAAGCATGGAGGAAACAGTTCGTTTTGATTCCATACACTTTAAATAAGCATGCGATCAGTGGGGAAATATTTCTCTTGAAATATGCTTTCAAGTGGCCATTTTTTAATTTGTTTTATCGTAAGACTATGGGAAATGAAATCGAGTATTTCGATGATTCGATTGTAGAATAACGAAAACAGTTAGTGTTAGGGTAAGTTTTGGTTAGGGTGAATTCATTCGGAGCTCCTCGGACATTTTTTTCAAAAACAACCTCGGATGTATGCCGGTATATCAGTTGAAGTAGTTCGTATTTTTTTTTAATTATATCGTTAATTAAATTTAGTGTTTTAAAGTTGTATTAATTGATCTAAGTTTAAATTGATTACCAGTGAAGTGTATTATTGCAAACATAATTAAGATGTTCAAGAGTAAAGACATAAAGTTTAACTGCTTAATAAAATTACTACGCGATCTACTTGCAGCGGACTTAAACGTACCACTTTTTGAGTATGTAAACCGTCCAAATACATCCGAGGTTGTTTTCGAAAACAATGGCCGAGGAATTCCGAATGAGGGTGAATTGAATCCCTTTCATCATTTAAATAATGCGAAAATATTTCCCATACAACCTTGCTATAACAATCTAGACCAAAGACAGACAGATGTAGCAGGCAGTGATTCATTTTTGGAAATCTGATTGGGTGTGTCTTTTTTGACTTCCATATTTTAAACGGGCCGCGGGTCTTGGGGATATGACTACGACGAACAGCCTCATTGCAGAGTCTAGACTCAGGCTCAGGAAAGCACCTTTATATGAAAAAAGAGTCTTTATTCTATTCGTTTTACAAAATTAAATGTTAATAAGTGTACAGTACTAGTAAAAACATCCATAAAATTGCATCATCAATATTCAACTTGGAGGAAAGTAACAACTCTAGATGCACAACAGCTGATCTTCATTTCATTGTTACTTTCCTTTTAGTAAAGTTATGCTGATGATATTTGCTGAATTTTTAACGATTTAAAATTGTATGTTATAATACGATTAGAATTAAAAAAATTCTTTGTGACTCACGAAGAGTGGTTTTTCTAAGTCTGAGACTAGACTCGGACTTGATACTGTTCGTAATAATGGCACACAAGCTAAACATAGAGGATCCCAGGAATAGTTTTTTCTCAGATTTAATACTGCACTCTCACAGATTGACCGTTTCGGCAACTTTCTGTATTGTTTGTGTATAAATCTTTGCGTAAATTTCTGGAAACCAGTGATATAAAAAGGCTAGTGAAGAAATATCAGATCGCAGTTTTTGAAAATTAAAGTTCGAAAATTGAAGTTTCGTGGCTAAAAGCGTTACTAACGCTTTAGGGAAAATGAGTTTTTGGGCATAAAACATCAATTTTCGAACTAAAATAGGAGAAACTGCGCGACCTGATCCGTTCTTATATCATTAGTTTTCAGAAACTTAGGCAAAATTGGCTCATTTTAAGACAAAAAAAATGTCAAAACTGTCCATCTGTGAGAGTGCAGCTTTAAGAAGTATTCATCCAGGGGACGTGTATGATTATGAATAATAGGAGATCAGGGGAAAGAAACGAAAAAAACAACAATGAGTTTAATACACAGAAAAATGAATCACGAGCAGGTAGAATATTACAAACATACATTTTGAGTGATAAACCTTTAACTACTTACTAAATAATGCATTTATGGATATTAATTACTGATAACACGATTGTAACAGCTGTATTTAATAGCAGAAAGCGCAAAAATATTAAATGATTGGTGAATGCTAAAAGATTTACTGTGGTTTACTATATTTATTTCAAATTAATCATGGTATCCTTCATAAGAACCATTGTTTTCGACATTTATTCAGCCTTTTTGGTAAATTACAACAGTTGGTAAATCTTATCTGGGAGTATTAAAGAGTGCATCTTTAAAATGATATACATGGCTTTATAATGGATGCGAATTGTACACCCTCCAACAATACATTATTTCTTTTCACATCTAGGCTTGAAAGAAGATTTATCTTTAAATCTTGGGTACATACGATCTAATTTTATGAAGTTTCGCCGCAAATTATACGGCCGTTTAATGGTTTGACATTTGCTGTATACATAACTTGTAAAATGTAATGTAATAGACGGTATCATTTTGTAGATGTTGTGATTTCGTATACATCAACTGACATTATTTGTTCATATTTTGAATGGGGATAGTATATTAAAACTGCGTCAAAAGTGTTGCATGGGTGGATATATGGTTAATATAAAGTTATACTCGTTTGTATCATTTTGCACAACATATATAAAACTTGATGGATAAATGTTTAAAAGCCTAAGGTTTTGCCTAAATCGTGTGATATTATGAACTAAGAGATGGGGAATTGTTTATAAAACTTGTGTGGACTATTTTGCCAAAGTTGTCACTGTTTGTCACAACTAGACCCCATCTCTGAACAAGAGCACTTGACTTGACATTTAGAAACTTCAAAAACCGTTTAATCAAGTTTTAACATCACAAAGAACTTTGCTAAACTTACGCGGATATAGCAACGGAACAGTGGCCCACGGATTAGGACAACGGCTTGGAGTTTAGTAGCCGAGGACAAGTCATTTTAAGATAATATTGTTCATTTGTGGATATATTGATATTAATCTTGGGCTCAACTTTTGGGGTCAAAACAGCGTTAAACATGCGTGTACAAGAGTGGGGAAACTGAAATTGTTGTGTGAAGTTTTAAAATAGTTTCTTCTTTTTAACTTGTAAAGGATCTTTTTTTCCGTGAAAATGACTGAAGCCCCAGGGACGTTGGAGGTAAGTTCAACGTGTTTTGTGTACTTTAGAATATTGAATAAGTTTTAAAAAGGGCAATGCCCCAAATTTTTAAACATGTTCAGCCCCTTACAACAGAATTAAGCTAAGTTAACTAATTATTTTTGTATTAACTGTGTAATATTAACATTCTTCAAAGTATTTGGACTTTAAAGAAAATAATCTTTACGATTATGATGATACGCTTATTGCTATTTAGTTAAGTAAGAAATTTGACTTAATGAAAAGCGCTTGCTACGCTTAAGAACTTTCGAGAAATTTGGATTATATTTATGCGATGCATGTGTCTTAGAAAGTGAAGCTAGTGAATACGGATATAAATAATGAAGTGCATTAGAACAAATGTGGTCGGTGGCTTCAGAACTAGCCATGAATCATGTCCAACTTTTGGGACCAAGCAGAACCGCTATTTTCCCTACAAATTACAATGTAAATGTAAGTGGGGGTGGGGGGTATAAACAAACTTGAGTAGCTTAGCTATTTGTTATAGTATATATCCGGCTTCAATGTTATAGGAAAATATATCTTCTTTCATTTGGTGTTTTTGGAATGTTTATGTGAGTTTTAGATAAAATGTAAACTTGTATTTTTTTCTTGGTGGGGGACGTCCATCTTCCCCCCACCCGCTCTGCCTCTCTGAATCCGCTTGTTCCCGGGAATTAATGGCATTCAAGCAGTATTGTAGATTCAAAATATTTACTTAAGTAAATAACTTAAACAAATGCACGCTTCTCGTTATAAGTTGAGTTAGACATACATATAATCAACGTGAAAATATAGAAAAGTACGTAAAAAAAGAGAAAGAAAAAATGAAAAGAACACATATCAATCAAGTTTTAAGAGAACAAGATGGTTATTTCTATTACTCACACTTATTAGTTGCATCATGAAATGTCCAGTAAGAAATAGTAGTGAGAGGGTAGACTTTATAAAGTAAAGTTAACCTTTAGTACAAAATATCATAATGGAAATCTTACTACACAAAATGTTAAATAAATTCCTATTGAACATCGAAACCGTTAAAGTATATAAATATATAGAGTTTCGACAACTTCTTTTATTTGTTGTCTTTGAATGAGCCATTTTTGCGTAAATTTCTGCACGCTGGTTATTAAGACAGCTTACAAAACAATCAGGCCGTAGTTATTTATGTTTTCGTTCTAAAATTGATATTTTATGGCTTAAAGCATTACTAACGCTTTACGAAATAGGAACTTTTCGGCAGATTTACCGAAAAATGGAGATGTACTTTTGTGAGTTACCTTATACAGTCGAACTCCGTTGGCTCGAACTTGCTTGGCTCGATTTACTCGTTGGCTCGAACTGGGTGTAAAAGACGGGTTTCTTTAAGCTGAATGTAAGCCTTCCCGCTTGGCTCGATATTATCGAAGCTCGAGTTATCTTCGCTGGTCACTTGGAGATCGAGCCAACGAGGTTCTACTATATGTCTAAATTTAGGGCATTGATTCCAATTTCGGCTGATTCTGAGACGAAAAAAAAATATGTCAAAAATGTTAATCTGTGAGAGCGCAGCTTTAAAGGCATCTTCATATCATTATGAAATAAAGCAGCACTGTTGAAAGCAACGCCGTATAATGAATCCACAGGAATTTCAATACTAAAACCCATTCATCATTTGAAATCTCTCGGCCCCAATAGTTGTAACGATCCATAATATGCAAAAAAGGTAACTTTATTACGTGATGTTACCATAGAAATATCCGGGTAAGTGATTAAATATTCAATCTGCATCAAATAATGCATTACCTTTCAGCTTTTAAACTGTTTAATTATGCAGGAGTTTCCGTTTTCCTGAATGATACACTTTAAACTTCATGAAATACTCAAAATTGATTTTTTAATTGTTTTTGGTTCACTAAATATGACATATCTTAAAGGCGATCTTAATTCGTTACTCAAGTCATTGTGTTTTCCCACTCAGAATGCTAGTTTATCTGTTTTAAAAGGTTTTGAAAGTCGGTATTTTCACGTATCTTAAAACTACACTCTCATAGACTTGGCTACTTTTTTATTGTTTGTCTAAGAAAGAACCACTTATTGCGTTAATGTCTCGACACCAACGATATAATGAGACTGCTGACAAAATATCAGATCGCTGTTTTTTCATATTTACGTTTTAAAATTGATGTTTAATGGCTAAAAATGTTACTAACGCTTACAGAGATGAGTTTTTCTGCTGTTTCCCACACATTTGAGATCTGTAATTTGGTAGGTTATCTTATATGACTGAATGGAATGCACTGATGCCAAAATCAGCTGAGTCAGAGACAAAAAAATAAAATAGAAATACTCTCAATCATAGAGAGAGCAGCTTTAATCTACAAATGAATGAAGGTTTTGCGTATGTGTCATGGCCAACAGCTCATTAAGTAGTTCATGTCATGCTTTGTGAAGCCAGAAGCCCATACCGATCTTGACCTTGTGCGGATTTAAATGACTGGGCTTATGACATTTTATTCAAAAGGGGAATTAGGGCATGGATAAATGATCGACATTAAATACTGAGGGTTTAACGCAATCGGACGTAACGCCTTCTCTTTGTACATGCAGTTACGTCCGTCTTGAGCTAAGTACTCGAATTGCCCCATTTTGGTTTTCTGTAAACGGTTTATATGGTCTATATAACTTCGAAGATACTTTAAAGCTTGGTAATAACGTTACATACACTTTTGTTGACTTTTTTGAGCTTAAAATTTTAGAAGGAAGTCCTATTCTTAATCTTAGACATGCTCCAGGGATTCCGTTTAGTCTTTTGGCCAATTGTGTGTTTTTCAGTCCCATCAAAATTCATTGTCTACTCTTAAAATTAGGTTAAAGTTGATTTTGCTCGATTGTAAGGAAAGCTGATATGAATTACTCTGGATTCTGTTGCCGGGGCAGAAGCCAGTTATTTGTCCTCTTTGAGAGGCCATGAGGAAGTGCCTCACGTGGGGCTCAAACCCGAAACTACATGGGTGAGAGGCGGTCATGGCATACCACTAGATCACCCTAAATTCAAGTTTGGTATTGAATACGTTCCATGAAGAACATATTTCTGACTAAAGTGCACAATCTTACTGCCATATATGGCGAATATTAGGATACGATTCAATTTGATACATAGTATGCACAAATGTGCAGCAAGTAAATAAACACTCTTTCAAAACAGTGACATTTGAAATGTCACCAAATGTCAGCAGGTGTTGTGTGCGATGATCGCATAGTTCGTAAACGATCATTGCTATGAAAAATTGCGTAGATATCAAAGTACATGTAAATATATGTGTAAAAATAGTTTTCATTTTTTACTTCTCATTTTGCTCTTGTTGTTGTTTTTGTTATTGGGTTGGGTTGCCGTTATTTTTTTTATTTGTCTTATTTTTGCCTTTAGGTTTTTTTATTTATCAATTTTATTTTTTCATTGTTTTTATTTTTGTTGGGGGGGGGGGGGGGGGCTCAGGGGCCTGGGCCGGCGGGTTTTTGTAGGTCTTAGGTGGCTGGGTAGGGTTTTTTCCTCCAATGGTGTATGTGTATGTGTGTGTGTCTGTTATCTATCAAAACGTTTTCCTTAATCCCATGCTTATCAGCTTTTGACCTTGACCTTTTGGTTCAATATCAATCTGATTTAATGACCTCGTAAATAGGTTTTACGTGTTATTTGTAAACTTTGAAGTTGTTTGCTTTATTTATGAGTTGCTTTATTATACTTCCCCCTGTAATTAACTCGTGCGAGGGTAAATATATTGGTTTATTTAATACTTTAATGATATCCCACGGGTTAAATGGTATTTTAATTGCTTTGAAATTACATCCTGCAACGTAAAATTATCAAATAAACATAAAAGTAATCGATTACACCTCATTTGTTTTTTGATATACTAGAACGCATTTGAACTTTTGCAACATTGATGATGTGTAAACATTAAGGCTGCAACGATATATCGATAAATATCGATAATCTGTCGGACGATATGGTATCGCAGTTTGATTTCCTTCATATCGATTTATCGCAACACGATTTTTTGAAAGAAGTTTTTTTTTGTTCTTCAGAAATCGCTATAAAGTGTCTCTTTAGTTCTTAACCTGCTTCCACAGCGATGACTTTAAAAAACAACAACACTGTAGTGTCCATAAGTGTTTAATACTGTTCAGTTTTAAATGTTTCATTATTCTAAAGTGGTAACGAAACAATAAATATCACATAAAAAGTTTGTGCATTTAAGCTCGTAATTTGTTTATTATTTAAACTTTTCTTATTTAAAGCAATTCCCTTATCATGGAAGATTTATGGCATTG
This sequence comes from Mya arenaria, assembly GCF_026914265.1. Taxonomy (NCBI): domain Eukaryota; kingdom Metazoa; phylum Mollusca; class Bivalvia; order Myida; family Myidae; genus Mya; species Mya arenaria. Next base: position 14,627,508 of record NC_069130.1, on the reverse strand, counting down.
TAAGAACTCTATCTAAATGATAAATTATTGGGGGTATACAGAAATTTCACTTGAATTATCAAAGAACAATATATCGTAGTATATTGCAGTACGGTCTCTGCAGTTGGATTTCGGGTTTTGGCATATTATTGCTTCAGTCGGAACACCTCGGCTATTTTCCATCGAAACCAACTTCAGATGCATGCATATGGACGGTTTACTTTGTCATATTTATTTTCATTTTAGCTACGCGCAGCAAGTAGATCGCGTAGTAACTTGAATTTCCAGTTTCTTTACTCTTGAGAGTCGAAATCATGTATTCAATGATACATTTCACTCGGAATCAATTCAACCTGAGTAATACAAAAACACGTTTAAACTCAACAATTAAGGAAAATTATTATTAATAATTATACGAACTACTTCTACTAATGCACTGGCATTCATCCTAGGTTGTTCGATGGAAAATGGCTGGGAGTTCTCCAATTGATTGGACTTACTCATTTGTTTAAGACTTATGTAAGCTTTAGAGAAAAAGATTCAAAGGCCGCATTTTTTTCAGTGCAAATTTAAGTGTACTTAAAATTAATCTCCAGAAAAGCCCCTAAACACAAATACCACATCGTTCAGTGCATATTTAAAAGTGCTTTTGATTACAATAGTTCAAAATAATAATGTTTTATTGGTAAACTCATATACAGTTCTTACAATTGACCATTGTTGAGTTCAATATAAACTCATGAACTTATTTTAAAGCTTTTCCTGATATGTTTGGATGAAAATCAAAGGAAAATGAACAGATTAATGACGTGTTCTAGGGCTTTGGGCAATAAAAACAGCTGTTTTGAAAATAAAACAATTGAAAAAGCATTATCCGTTTCCAGCAGATGTATTTACGACCAGCAAGCCTGTCGCTTTTGCAGTTAGGGATTACTCAAATCAACACGAAATCGACTTTGTACTCTCAAAAATTATATGCACTTTACTGTATGTGATGGATTTTCCGTTAAAAACCTAGTTTAAGGAATGTACGGCTTGTTAGTTCCCAGTTATGCGTCCCCTGTTTATTGCCCTGTAATCAATTCTTTTATACTGGTTGTTGTTGTTGTTGTTGTTGTTGTTGTTGAGTTTATAAAGGTCTGCCCGCGCCCTATAATGGCTGCATTATGGCTTCACCCCGCCACATCCCCAAGTGTGACTTAAACAAAATTTTAAAGCCACAGGGGGAGCTTTACCCCCATCAGTTGATGGTATATTCGCCAAAGGAGTAAACTTTGTACCCAAAATGCCGTGAAACCTGCGATGAAGACATGGTTTAAACTGGTTAATTCTTTGATTTAGTTTAAGTAGTCGAAAGTTTATTGATTGGTCAATATGTGTTGTTTTTTTCAAAACATGCGGTTGACCAATAAGATTGCTTGTATGTGGAAACTAACCATAAGATTGACTAGGGATATCTTTTATTAAATTTGCCCTGGTGTCGCAATAGGGGCCAAATTTCATGTGTATAAGCTTTGACTTCACGAGGGGATTTTTTTTTTTCATTTATGGTAAATATTTATGACGACCGTTTGTGGTTAAGTGCGATTTGAATCTTTTACGAAATGGTCATTGCAAAAAGTCCAGCCCAGGAGCACATTCGAGGAGTCTTCTTTAACAACTGGTTTGTAAAGAAAGAAAACAGTCGTATTGTTAAGGTTTTTTTTCATTAAAGATATTTTATTCCTGCCTTAACGGGTCCCGGTTTTTCGACTGATCTATACTGATCCTTTCCAGAACCGCCGAATAACGCGTTTTACATCCGTCCCAGTGGACGTTTGATGGGCAGTAATTTCCACAGTGTCAAAAGTAATAGACGCTTGATAGTTTCCAAGCGCCTTTTGCCTTGTTGTGGTGCCAGAAATGTCGTCTGCCAAGTCAAATGAGAACGGAGGGAACATGATGATTGGAGTTTATTTTCATTTAAGCAATGAGGAACACATACGATTGTTATAATAAGATGGGAATCTTCAATTTGTGCATTCGGAACTCCTCGGCCATTTTTATCCAAAAAAAACTCGGATGTATGCCGATACATCAGTAGAAGTAGTTCATAAAATGTTTTTTTCTTTATAATATTAATGAAATGTAGTGTTTCACTTGTATTTGTAGATTTAAGTTTAAATTGATTGCCAGTGAGGTGTATTATTGCACAAAATAAGAATCCAAAGAGTTAAGTCATTAAGTATAACTGCTTAATTGAAATTACTACGCGATCTACTAAGTACTTGCACGGCGTAGTTAAAGTGTATCTATTTCTGACATTGTAAACCGTCTATTTACATCCGAGGTTGTTTTCGATAAAAATTGCCGAGGTGTTCCGAATGCAAATTGTGAGGACATCTTGTACTTTAAAAATTCGACTTAGAGTCTGGAGAATCTTTTTAAACTAACAAACGCAGTAATATTGTAAGATGTCATTATACAACGTAATGTCATCTGTTTCGGTAAGTAAATATCCAATGAATAGCTAAATAAATCCTTCACCAAGAGATAAACTAGCTAAAAAATCAACTAACATAATGACACCTGTCCTATTAAATTAGTTTGTCTATAAACAAAATAAGAAACCGCCGATAGCTTGCAGATATAATCCCAATAAGAAGGATTTGTACTCAAGAAAACCTTATTCCTTTTTGACGATGATACTTAAGACGTTAAACATGTGAATATTCGTATTTTTATATATGCAAGTTTTTGTCATTTTATCATGTTTGATATTTTGCATAAAGTTTTCTTCTTTAAATATTGGGGTGAAATATGTTTGATTGGAATAAGTTTGGACTTAATATCACATTTATGTTGTTGTTGTTGTTGTTGTTGTTGCTGTTGTGTATTTCATGCATAAAAGTCACGATGGCAAAGCTGTTGCCATAGCAATTCGTCATATGTTGAACATGGAAAAAGGGTGTTCAATATTGAATTTAATTGAAAGTGGAAGATTTTTAATAATTCGGTTATCACATAGGTTAACTTCAACCATTAGTCAATGTTAACTAGTTCAAGCTCTGGCATAGTTTATTTTCATCTTTTTTTGATGCTTTTTGAGGCAACAGACTAGTATCAAAGACTAAATAATGAACGAGATTTCGTATTTGGCACCAAATTAAAAATTCGATATCAAAACAGCATTAATCAATTTCAAATAAAACTGCATGCTATAATACTTATTCGTTGATATATATTTAATGGATTGTTTCCAACGTAAAATGCAAATAAAGACGTGAAATATGTCTTTTGATGTTAGGATTTCAGTTAAAATGGCGTCGACTGGATCCGAGCTGATGTGAAATGCAGATGTTACCTCTTCCAAGGGAACTGGTATCAAAGTGTTTCCAAGTTTTTACCGTTGTCATTCCAAGTATATCTCCATCAAATTAAAATCATACTATAACCGACGGCGTTTTTTTATTCATAATAATGAAAATGTCAAGAGAAGCAGTCAAAACTGAGAACAGAGAAACTAGAAAAAACGGTCTAATGGATCTATAGATCAGTTTTTTCTTCTTTTTCTTGATTACTACATCATCAGCGAATGTTTTCTACTATTAGTTTGGTATTTCTATTTTAGTAAATCGATTTAAACGGGCCAATCAGTGCCAAGTATTTCGTGCACTCTATTTTGGTTATTGGTGCACATGACTCAATTATAAAATCATATATACAGTCGAACCCCGTTGGATCGAACTCCCAGGGAACAACAAAATTTACTAGTGCCTCGGAAACTTCGAGCCAAGCGGGAATGGCTAATTTAAGTATAAAAATCGCTTCATTACATCCAGTTCGACCCAATTAGAAATTCGAGCCAAGGGAATTCGATACAATGATGTGTTCGAGCCAAGCGTATTCGAGCCAATGGTGTTCGACTGTTTTGGGTCGTGCCGTCATATTGAATTTTAATAAAAATGTATGACCGCTATTGCTCCAATGCATGGAGTTAATGGTGTTGACGTAGAATACTCGAACCTGTGCGACATAAACCTGCCGTTTCTTACATAATAAGCAATATTTGGTGAAAAGTATTCAATGGACATCCAGCAAAAACCGGATCATACCAGCATGTTTAAACATTAATGTTTTGTAATTTGATATCCCAAAAAGGTTGAATTTGAAAAGGAGAAGATTTTGATAAAAGACTCACGAAAGCTTCATAAAGTTTCATTGTAGGTTTAGCTCAGCAATTCATGCTAATAATGTTAGAACATAAAATAATGGGTAATACGATCTTTGCTTTTTGTCATAAAGTAGAAGATTGAGGATATAATTGTTGTAATCAGCAGGGAATAATAAAACGTATGTGCACGATAATTCGTGCGAAATGTCTTCCGGATTCCGCGGCGGTTCTGAGTCTACGGGAGCTGATTATTTAATTTGGCAGTTATGAGGAAATGCATGATGTTTTCAATCGGTAGAGTACATCTTTTCTTGTGATAAAGAACGAATTCTCAACTCATATTGTATATTTATCTAAACCAGAAGGAATACTTTCAAAGATGCGTTCGAGGATGAGTTAAACCTGCAGAAATTCCAAACCGTTGTCTTGATAAACTTGAAGAAAAACATATTAATTCCCAGCAGTTGATTAAAGATATATCCTCCCCAAAATCTCTGATTGTTGCCATTTCAATAAAGATACTGCGATTTCTTATCTTGGTCAGATAATTGAATGCAAATAATGTGAAGTTATTCTCTATTCGTGATAAGAACTCCACTTCGGTTTCAGTAGATTTGTTGGCTTTCTTCACACACAAATGCGTCATTTAGAAGAATTTAAATGAAGCAATATATGCTAAACTAATCATAAACTGACAACAACAAAACCACATAATGTTTAACTATCATCATCAGTAACATCATCGTCATCTGCGTCACCATCCTCTTCATCGCCATCATTGTCATTTTCATCATCGTCATCTTCGTCACCATCCTCTTCATCGCCATCATTGTCATTTTCATCATCGTCATCTCCGTCACCATCCTCTTCATCGCCATCATTGTCATTTTCATCATCGTCGTCGTCACACCACTGTCTTCATCGCCATCATCGTCTTCGTCTTCGTCGTCATCATCATCATCATCATCATCATCATCATCATCTTAATCTTTATCTTCATCGTCAACTTCATCATCATCATCATCATCATCATCATCATCATCATCATCATCATCATCATCATCATCATCATCATCATCATCATCTTAACTTCATCATCATCATTATCATCATCATCATCATCATCATCATCATCATCATCATCATCATCATCATCATCATCACCATCATCATCATCATCATCATCATCATCATCATCATCATCATCACATCATCATCATTATCATCTTAACTTCATCATCATCATCATCATCATCATCATCATCATCATCATCATCATCATCATCATCATCATCATCATCATCATCATCATCATCATCATCATCATCATCATCATCATCATCATCATCATCATAACCACCACCACCATCATCATCATCTTCATCTTTATCGTTATCGTCATCATTATCATTGTCGATATCAACAATATCTTCTTTTTAATGTTTTCGATGAGCTTGTTTTTATTATCATTTAAATGCCATTAGTTACTTTTCTTTCGCCTTGATAATTAATATTGAACTTGAATCTTAATCATAAGGCGACAATAAATTTGTTGCAAGATTTTCATCCCCGCCCGCCGCCTTTTTTCGCCGCCCCTGAAATTTGATTGACTCAAATACAAATGTACTATTTGCGTGTCGGTCCGGTGCTGTTCAGGAACGGCGTGTATTCATACCTTCGGTGTCAATGTGTAATATTCACACGTAAAATGGAGAATTGTTACGATAGTGTACATGGTCGGTCGAGAAACACATGTATATGGTTCCTTATGCAATAAGAAATAGCATGAACACATATTCAATGGTGAAACAGTCATATAAGAAAAATAAAATTTAAAAAAAATGAAATGTCACCCCACCTCTATTTAAAACAATATATATCTGGATGAAAACCTTACAATTAATTTTTATATTCGCTTAACGTAATGCATTGTACTTTCTTATTGTTCATGTAAGCTTCCACGTATAAGTTTGTACAGTTATAAATATCTCATAATTTACATTTAGGGCTCGCGGAATGCGCCTCAAAAATACAAAAACAGTTTATCAGGAGTACTAAACGATGACACATTTATTTAACGGTAAGTATAACTCAAGCACCCCTTCATGTGTTACAATGGGATTTTAATGGCGTTTGAAGGGCCCCTCAAAACACAGTAATGGCTTAAAAGTAAATACAACATTGATATGCCATTTTAAAACAAACTGGCCCATTGATTTGCCACGGGCGAATTTACGATATGTTTGCGAAAAAATATAATCATGCTGACATTATGAAGTGTTCTTGATATTTCAAAAATTAATCAGCATTTACCGACTGGTTCAATAAAAGGTTTGTAAAATTGTAACCGGTCACCCTGAACTTCTTAAGCGACTTAATTGATTAACTAGAACATATTTTGCCTTGCATTCGTTAATAAAACGAGAAATATTTTATTAATGAAATTATGCAGATAGCACAGTACTTGGATGTGTCACTTTTCCTTGCCTCAAACCAAATAAGTAATAATTAATGCTAACTTCCTTAGTGTTCAACGCGAAATGTCTATCTAATGCCTCTTTACTAGTCAGTGCGCATGCGTGAACTGATAAATAACTGACTTCATAGACCGATTAATGTCAAAATGGAAATTTGTTTTTGGTACTTAATTGGACCTTGGCGGTTGTAGTCTGCTTTGGGTTTTCAGTGTTTTTCCAAATTATTGTCCTGCAATCTCGCTAGCGGAGGCATGCGCCTGAACACTAAATACAATTCATCCCATGCGGAATATTTTATGCATGTGTTTTTGTCAAAAACGTTTCGTCCAAAAAGTAAATATCCAGTTTCATTTTGCATTCAAGTTTCCATCATTAACATTAATCAGCGCCGTCTTTTAAATTCACCGAAATTATTTATTTCTTAAGTTTTCCGAACCAATTATAAGATTGAATTCTTATTACTTAAGAATATGTTTAATGTTGATACCTGTTGGCCCTTATAAGCTATTGACATAATTGTTTATCGGATGCCTTAAAACGAGTCATCAATTCTAGATAAGTAAATTCGAGTAAACATTTACCTGCTATTACCCCATGATAAATTGACCCTAAACAGGTAGCGCACATGCAGACGTGCTGATAAGCCCAGCCGATGACGGATAGCCAGAGTTCAATCCTCGGGGAAAAGAGTTTCAAACGGACTAAATTTATTGTTTTTGTCATAAAATCTTATTTTCTTGGAGATGTTTTGGACGATAATTGATGATAATGACCGCTTGCTCCGAGGTTGTGGGAAAACTTTTCCCATCAAAATCTTGGTCTGACTATTTATAGCTTGAAAAAATGTATGGTTATTTGAGTACAACTGTATCATGTTGGTTTAATGTGCTTTGATTTACTTCATTAGCTATAGGTTTTTTCATAGGGGTTTAGCTGAAGGGTTAGGGAAGAGTTCAGTATCCTGTTCTTTTTCAGTAGCAACCCTCCGCCCTCATGGAGACCAGAATGGGCCTTCTGCCTTCATAGAGTTGAATGCTCAAGACTGTCAAATATGTATTTTGTGTTATTTAAAACTAATAAAAAGAGAACATATATAAATGCATACACATACTGTATATATCTGGCGCTTGAAACCTATCTATATAACTTCAATTATTCGCAATATCTAACATTTTCTGCAAAGTTCATAATGTTCAATTTCCTCACAGCCCGATTTAATTGGACCATTTTACTTTAAACACCCTGTCCCTGTCCCTTATCTGCAGCAACCTGTCCCTTATCTGCAGCACCCTGTCCCTTATCTGCAGCACCCTGTCCCTTATCTGCAGCACCCTGTCCCTTATCTGCAGCACCCTGTCCTTTCCCTGTCCTGTTTAAATCCTGGCTAAAACCGACCATATTTAATGAAGTTTATCTAGAACAGTAGTTCCATCTGGAAAGCCGTGCACCACCATGTAGTCCTAGCAGTACGCACGACACGAGTTATTGAAATTATACTAGAGAGCTTTAGCATGAGGATACAATTCCAAATCACAAGGGTTGCGGTTGTTTCAACTGTTGTGTTCCATGTTGTCAAGGCCAACGTTCAATATACAGCGCGCGGTGTAAGTGAAAATCATTTTGACTTATCCGCACGTTAGTTATAGAACGGTAACGTCCATTCCACGTGCTACCGTTCCGATGTGGGAGTTAATAATGTGTAGACGAACTCAAAGAAAACACCGTCAAACACTCACACAGTATATAATACACACTCACGAATATAACTGATCTTGCCATGCCAAGTGTTTAATGTGATTGAAGCTACGATAAATCAGGGGCGGATTAAGGAATTGACGTTAGAGGGGGCATAACTTAGGAGCGCAAACATTTCACATGCGCACCTCCCTTAGAACCGAAAGTATGTGGCATTAACTGTTTGCATGGGGATTTGGGGTTACTCCTCAAGACAATTTTAACCATGTGTAGTCGGAAATGGTGCATTATGAGCGTATTTAGTTACCTTTTTTCTCCCATATTGATATAAAAAAGTGACTGATTACGATTTAAGAGGATGTGCGAGCCGGGCGCGCCCCCTCTAAATCCGCTAGTGTAAATTGTACAAATTATATTTACGATGAACAGTCTGCTCTATATAATTTCGTGTTCGCTTATGCTCCTTTCCTTTTAATTATTTTTTTGTAACGCAAAGCTGATATCACAGGTTTTTTAGTATTGAAGGTCATACCATAATTATAAAACATATTATTTCCAAAGTAACACACGGTTTTACAATTGTTATTGAAGAGACTTCATTCTTATTTTTCCAAAATTAGTTATAACACATGCATGGCTTTATATGTACCTTTCGAAAGTACCCGTATGTGTTCCAAGATAAAATCTCTCTTTCTCTCTATGTATAGCAATGTAATGCATTTTTATAGGCGAAGTTAAAAATAGCGTTTTCTTCCTAAAAGAAAACATGAGTACCGTTTTTATTCACTTAAAGTGAGGGACAAACAGTTAAATGTCTAAAAATATATGACTTCTATATAGGTACACTTTTAGAAATGCCTCTTAAATACACTTGAAAATGACCAGGTTTATTTGTGAACTGTATAGGAAACGCTATTTAGTATAGTGTAACCTATAGTTTAATCACATATACTATTGGGTATCCGGTGCATTTTCTCCTGTGTCAAAAATGATTTTATAAAAACGATATGGCTGGATGGCCTGCAAGTCCTCAGAATTAATTGGACGTCTTTTATATCTGATATCCAACATACATTTTCGTCTAGGGCCCCATAAAACATCAACAATACTGCTATAGGTACTAAAAACTGTCTGAATAGCACATTACATATGTTACTTGGCAACTGTAACCACGGACTCGCGTCTCTAGGGACGCGTAAATGTTGCAGCGGTGTTAGACATAATTCGGATGGTTTAACAATTCGGACAAAGTATCAATAACCTTAGACATGATATGTGTAATGTGGCGGAGAGATAAATGGAAACTGCTGGCTTTATTGATGGACGGGTCGTACTTAGGGCATTCTTCTTAGAGCTAAATGGGAGAAGTCACACCAGATATTGTCTAAGGATCTATGTCTAAAATATTTAGTTTTCAAACAATTGTTAATGTTAAAAACGGTATTAATACGTGTGGATAAGTTAAAACATTATTAAAATAATTCCCAAATTATTATCTCTCTGGTTTTTCTACGGAACCATGATTTTTACAAGTAATAATGTTCACAAAGTGAACTCAATTATGATTACAATGTTCACACTTGTGAAATACAGCTTTATTACTTGTGTTGCGAACACACGTTGTACCAAATTATTTAACAATTAATCACTTCCCATATTTCACAAATTTGAAAAAAGCTCACTTTCTCCTCTTTGCGACGAAGGTATTTTGTAATTTGTAGTTTAACATTGCTCTCTAGCACGAAGAGAAACGCTAATTAGTTTTTTAAACAAATACAGTTTTCTAGCAATATTTTCAATCCTGTGGCGGTGAAATTGATTCCCCACTTCAATCAATACTGTATGAACGACCTATACTTCAGCAGGCGCGTAGCTGCCTATACGCGAGTACGAGGCTGAATCCACATGATTCTGACATAAAAAAAACAGCCAAAGTTGCAGTATGCGTAAACTGTCCATTTTTGCCAGTACTAAATAAAGCACCTCAGAACGCCCAGAATGCACAATATTGCACCATGGTTTTCAAAATTTTCCCCTGCCCCCCCCCCCCCAGCATAATTACGAATCCACACTAATAGAGGTCTAGCTACGCCCATGACTTTATCTCGTGTCGTAATGACAAATGTTCAACAGAAATTGAAACTAATTGCTAATTATTTCCTCAAAAGCTTAACACTAATTTGTCATAGACAAATATTCCAAACTCCTGAATTGATCCATAAATGTACTCAAACAAACAAATTTTCGATTGATATTCAATTTTATTAAATTAACCAGGTATGTATTTGCATGTATCGAATTTCTTCGGGAGCGAGGACTTATATTTACATTTTCCTCCTTTTTATAATACAATAATGTCAACTTTGCGTATTTATGCTTTACAATGGAACCGAAATGCTGCTTAAGAAAAGTGTTTTCAATTGTTAGGCTATTTGCTGTCCTTTTAACTGCCGCTGTTGAGGACTGAGCTAATTATTGTGTTGAGAAATTTGAACAGGGAAATTTTAAGCACGTAGATTATAATGCTAATTTTATGAGCACTCGATCATAAGTAACACACTGTTCAAATATGCGTTATTAACTTCAGAATTCGCTGCTCAGTTTTTGGTTTGTTACTTAACTTTCGCTTATTCTTTGTGTGACAAGGATTATCATGTACAAGGTAATGATGTATATATATTTTTATTTTTCCTTCTAATATCAGATGAATTTTGCATAAATTTAAACTTTTACAAAAATAGTTTTCGCAAATTAATTTTCCTTATAGTAATTCCATTCTGTAAACAAAATCTGCTTATTTTGAAATTGATTTTTATTTCCTTTTATTTTTTTAAGCTGTTTATAAATGTGTTGTTTTAGTATAAATGAGTATAAAAAATCACACACAAACACTTTATGTCTTAATTAGAACTTTTATTTCTAATCCTGTCGGCGTTACGCCTTCATTGAGTGTCAATATAACTTTTACAATGGAATATAATTTTCTTCTTCATCCATAAACATTTTGCTAAGATCGCCTATGACGCTTACAACAAGCCGAAGCTATACTGTGGTGGTGTGTGCTTAATTATAATCGCACTCGGGCCTTGCCCATTTGGCGAGTGCTCCTTTAAGATTGTTAGTTATTTTAGGTTTTTGGAGCATAGTGCACAGACAGAATGTAACCCTGGTTAGAGCTACCCTGGTTCTTTAACATGCACCAGTGTATAGCACTATCACATGAGACCCCCATTTAACGTCCCTCCCGGAAGACGATTAGTATTTTTAGTGATGCGACGGGGTATCGAACCTGCGACCCCTGGATTGATAGTCAAGTGTGTTACTACTACACCACGGATCCGCCACTGCTATACTGCCCCCCCCCCCCCTTCAATAATATATAAAGGGCCATATAGACCAGCCAAGGGCCATACTAATATACCTTCTAAGGGTCATACAGACAAGTTCTGTGTCATGTAAATATGCGTATGACCATATAGACCTGTAAAGCGGTATATGGACACATTTAGTGCTTAAAAGACTTGCGAATGTTTATTTCGATCTGTTGATGGCCACATTGATAAACAAAGAGCTACAAGGACATGCCTAAGACAGTATATACATGGTAATGACCATATCTATATATAAACATGCTAAGGTCACAGCATATAAGCCAAGAGTGTTTATAATATGTTAAGGATTTTGGCGAATCTGTGGTCTATTGGTTGACTGACCATGCCCCCATTATTAGTTTTTCTTTGACCGGTACCGGAATAAAAATGATCGTTTTCAAAAGAAATGCGCCGCATTGTCACGTGCTAATCTGTAACCGTATTATTAAAATGTTCTCGGCGTAAAATGAAACAATGCAGAAACCTCCCAGTTCTTGAAATGTTATATTCTTGGCCATAAATATCAATATTGTCATGAAATTTGCCATAGATTATGCGATATGATTGATTTCTCTGGGGTATTGAAACACTGCCTTCCCGCTGTAAGGAACAATAGCCGGCCTTTCAAATAAACTTTCTAGGAACCGTTTGTCATGCGATACATTTAATAGTGGAAAAGAAACTATAATGTTTCAAGAACATTCCTCATATTAATGCGAAACATTTAAGGAGATTGTTAAGAAATTCTTACTTTTTAAGAATTGTCTTTAATATGTTTTCTGAAATGAAAAACGCAAGCTGTGTCTTTGAGACAGACAAAGGCTGGTGTTGATTGTTTTTTTAATGGGCATTGAAATAACAATACTGATCATTTAGTTTAGGTTAAGAAGTTTTGTAATAACAGACAGGAATATTAAACAGTTTTCTAGTTTATAATAACGATGTGATCAATGTCTGTGAAAACCAATGTTTGGATATGATCTTTCACAATTTGTGAACGGAGCATCGACTGACTGCTGCAGACTTTCAGGATTATTTTCTTGAGTTATTTTCATGGAAGCATCTTTTTCTTGAAAATGTAATTTGTGTGTGCCTGGGTTTATCTCTGGCCTATTAACGTTTCAGATATTTCCTTTTTGCCGAAAGATTGAAGTAATAATACTTTAAGCAATGTTACAGGTGAGTTGGTTGCAAGAATACATTTACTGATTTCGAGTGTTGTGTGTTATTGCTTTGTGAACTGACAAGTGAAACAGAAGTGTATTAACTTATTTGAAAGACGAAATTTATGATACCTACATCCTTGAAGTAAAGTGCACCGTACCAACAATTACTCAGGCTTGGATATTTGGAACTTAACAAAGGTAATGCATTTCTCATACATATTTGTGTTTTAGCGCATGGTCGTTTCAGAAACTTTTATTATGCCAAGAATTGTTATGGTTCAGAAGACATATTGACATACTGCATGCATTCGATCATTCGTGTCTAAGGAAACAGAAAAATGCGTTGACGTTTGATGTCAGTGTATTGTTTATCTCTTCAAAGTTTCTCGTGCACTTTATTTTGGTGATTGACTTTGTTCTTGTCGCTCTTTTGGTGCTTGCCCTCTGTTTTGGCTATTGGCGTACATGAAAAAGTCTCTGTCGCCCCCTTTGTCTATTCCCTCTATTTCAGCTATTGGCGTACGCGACTTAGTCTCTGTCGCCCCCTTTGTCCATTCCCTCTATTCGACTTTTGGCGTACGCGACTAAGTCTCTGTCGCTTCCTTTGTCCATTCCCTCTATTCGGTTATTGGCGTACGCGACTTAGTCTCTGTCGCCCCCTTTGTCCATTCCCTCTATTCGACTTTTGGCGTACGCGACTAAGTCTCTGTCGCTTCCTTTGTCCATTCCCTCTATTCGGTTATTGGCGTACGCGACTTAGTCTCTGTCGCCCCCTTAGAATACATTCGTTTTATTTGTAATACATGAACATTGACGTATACTACAAACGCCCAAGCAACGACAATAGATGCATTTTAGGTTATTAAGAAGATACGTTATGATTCACCAGGACCGTTATTCATAAAAAAATATTAGTGAAACATTTCAGCCAAGCGTATTCTTTTTCTTAGTTCAATTTAAAGAATACAAACAATATCACACACACACACACACACACACACACACACACACACACACACACAAAAAAAAAAAAAATAATGAAAAGATCCATTTAATAAATACATAGGGAATATTTAAAATTTATTGATACATAGAGGTGATTTAAAATATTCATAAAGACGCTTTGAATATGTGACCCAAGTTCGATGGCCCTCCGCTCATGTTTTATGGTGTATTTCTTGGCATAGTTTGAGGTGGTTGTACGTTTTCTAAAATTCAGCCTCCTTTTCCCATCACCGGTTTATGATAACTTCGTGATAACTTTCTATGTATACAATTACGT